>NC_141855.1:4345190-4497754 GCF_024713525.1 Acromyrmex echinatior | reverse complement strand
AAGAGTCACGCTTCTGTGAAACGGTCGGACGAAGACTGCATGCTATGGACACGCGATCGGAGTGTTATATCAAAGGAAACATTTGACAAGTGACTGGGAATCGCTGCAAGCTAATTAATAAGCGTTAACAGCAATTCATGCTGCTCAAATCAAATATTCGCGAAACTGCAAATGTTTCGATCGCTTACAAAGGATCCAGGTATCAGTAGAAGGAAGAAGTATTGAACAGTGGGTAGTAATCGCTGACAGTTAACTGATAGCTAAACGATATGAACAATTAGCGACGATTGCACTTTCGATTTCAACAATCATAAATCGTCGTAATTCTCGATCGAACATCGGCAAGGGATATACGAATTATTAAGCCCTGAGTTCCCCAGTTGACTACGTCGCATGATGCTACAATATAAACGCTCTTTAATACTAATTATACTAAATTACATGTCACTGTCTCACGATCGTTGATTTCTCGTCCTTCTCAAAGGACGGGAAAAGACGCGGCGACAGTCAGCATCAAGTTCTCTGATTAATCAGACTAATTAACTTGCTGTGTGCTAGACGCAGTCGCGAAACGTTGCTGGTCCTTTGACAACGTCTCGCATGTTCTCGTGTGATATATTCGCATATGACCGAAACACGCGAATTAGGAATGGCGCAGCGCGCCATTTACCTGCAGCTATAATTAACGTGACCTAAGGACAGCCGCGGGATAGCGAGCGGTCGCGCGTCGGGATATCTTCATTGACGAATCGGTTCGACAAGGAACGTCTTAATTAATAATCACGCAAAGCCATTGAGATTCGTGTGCCGTTTCGCATAATAAGAGAAGCGATCGAGGGGAAAGAGAAAAGTGAGATCGATAGAGAGAGAAAGAGAGAGAAAGGGAAAGGAAATCAGAAAGAAAGAAAGAAAAAGAAGGCAAGGTAAGCAGATAGAAAAGGAGAGCAGAGGAACAGAGAGGGACAGGAGCTCCCGGGTGCTACTTCGTCCTCCTCTTCGTCTACTTTTTATCGTTTCGTGAGGGCCCGAAAAAGAGTTCTCACGCCGCACGCGAGAGAGACCCCGAACACGCACGCAGGCAAGCACGCACGAACGCACGCACGCACTCACCCCTCCGAGGGAAGTAGAAAGCCCGCGGCGCGCGAGGGATCTTGATTTCTTCTTGCTCGTTGATTTTTTTCCCTCTCTTCGGACCTCGCTGGCCGTGCCGAGACCCGCAACGCGCGAAGGTAAGTCCTTTTAGTATCCTTTCTCGCGAGCGAGAGATATTAGAATAGGAAACGCAATAGAAATACCAAGCGCAAAAACAGATTAAAGTGTTATTTTTTCAAATATTAATTCAATATTTGATATTTTTATTCGTTTTGATAGAGTCAGAAATTAAATGATTTTCTTCGTCTTTAACCTTCATACACTTTAATATGTTTACTGACAAAATCTATAATTATTACACAAATTTGCAACACACGACAAATGGCCAACTGTATAGAGAACGAAGGATTCTAAAGAAATTATGCATCAGGACACTTTGTAATTGTGGCAATCGTGGCGTAAGAGCAGCTGCTTTCTATGCCAAAAGTCTAGGTTCAAATCCACCCAGAACACAAAAATTTGACATCACCTTTCGGAAGGCAATGATAAACCGCCGAATATATTTGTCATCGACGTTTAGAGTCGAAGTTAAAAACTGTTGGTAGATACATGCGTCGATCCTTCAGATTACGATACAGTTGGATATTAGACTTACAACCCAATTCTAGAAAAATCATTATTTTGAACCTCATCTTCAGATGGGAGGCCAAGGCTTGATTTGAGCTATAAAAGAAGAAGAATGGATCACAATATAGCGATAACCCGCAAACCCTTTGGCATCTCTAAAGAAAATATCTCGTGGAAGTCTCAAAAGTATTATTCTAAAGAAAGGAAACTTTCAGTAACAGAGAGAAAACGCGAGAGAGAAAACGAAAGTAGTTGCGTATGCGCAAAGCTGGCGTGTTGCTTTTACATAATACAAATTGAATATGAAAACAGACATTCATGAGTATATGATTAGACAGAGAAATTGTATGTAATGGCAAATATATGACAAAATAGATAAAGAGAAATTTGCGGATTTCCACAATATAAAAACATGATCAGACGTTTCAAAATATTTAAATAAATATCTATAATACAAAAATGTTAATTTTTTTTTAAAGATTAACAGTCAAAAAAATGAATCGTAAAGGAGGTATTCAGCGACTTTAAATAAACTATTTATGTGAAAAATTCGACATTATTATAAAACTGTTACCAGAAAAATATCATTCCGTTAACTTCGTCAATACTTGTAATTCAAGAAATTTGTTCAGAGAACATATTGAGATTTTTGAAAACAGTGTAGTACACAAAAACGGCGTGAAATAGCAGAGTAATTGCCAATTACGTACGTTAGTTTATATACTGTACTGTGTACCTGTTTGCTCGGAGGAGTATCTATTCCGGGACGAACTAAGCAACTGCCCGAGGCGTTGCATGTGCAAGGGCCTCGTTAGGTCATAACTCCGATGCGCTATATGGGTCGATCATCATCTAGGTCTCCTTCAATCTTATATTACTATCATATCGTAAGAGATCTCGTTCGAATTTTGTCTTCTCCTCCCACCTATTAATTTCATTAAAAATTTTTTCTATTGTAAGTTCGCTAAAAGTCGCCGAGTAATTTTCTTGGAATTTTCAGATCGTTAATTTTAGTTATTGTAGCTTTACAAATTTACAGACTCTTACAGATTTATAGACTCCGTTATATAACAACCGCATTAAATCAATTTGAAAAGACATCGCTGAGCGTACGCTAAGTGCATCGACGAAATTACCACCACGTTAAACATGTATCTAACAGAAATTATAGAATGTAGAATCCTTGCATAGAAGAGAGAGAAAGAGAGAGAGAGAGAGAGAGAGAGAGAGAGAGAGAGAGAGGAGAGATCCCTTATATATTCCCGAATAAATACAACGAGGCACGTGAAGGGCTCGCTGTTTAAATTACGACCGCGAAGGTATTGCATTTGTTCCGACGTTGCGCCAGGGAGACAAAATTGCGCCATTTTCCGGAACAAATGGTTCCTACATATGGAAGCAATACGCACCTTCCCGTGTGTACTCACCCCTTTGGTACGAAATTATAACGGATATATCGCAACTTTCGCCCCGTAGCGCGCATTTGCGTATGTAGATACATTTGCGGATAGTGCACCTTGGTCCTTCGCGACGAGGATGATTCATGTCTGTGCTAAGTACATTGGAAATGAAAAGTTATCGAACAACGTGATTTATTGACGAATGTCTGATGATTTGTCAATCGACAAGATGTTGCAAATTTATCGGTTTTTATCTAAATTTATCGGTTTTTTCAGCAGTGAAAATTCTCTTAGAGAGCAAACCGCGTTTTTACAAAACTAGAGATAGAAGAAAAGCTCATCTCACGAAACTAGATATATAATTTAATTATCTACATTTGTGAGCATTACTCTCTTTGAAAACTATCTCTTACAAAAGTTATTATGTTATTTCATATTGCACTGATTGATGCTGGAATAGATATTGCAATTTTTATTTCTCATGACCATGATAATATAAATGTACCGTAACGTGCAATTATAGATTGCAACACTCCTTAGATCTTTATAACAAGCGTTACAGCTTAAGCTGAATCAATAGAATTGGCAGTCATTATTCATAATTATGATCTTTATTTATGGTATGCATGATATTTTTATTCATAAATATTCGTCATTTAATATTTTGTGATCACTATTAATTATTAAAAAATATTTCAAGTGCATACTTCATGATCATTTCGATAATATTTAAATTAGCGATGTGTAATACCTATAGACCTGATATATACAATAAATAAATAAAAATTATCAATATTAAATGAAAATCATACGACAAAATTAAAAACAAATTGACTTTTTAAATCTTTAAAAGTTCAAATACATTTGAAGATATCCATTACGATTCAATATATGGATCGCGGTTAATAAGATTCCTAGATTGGCTCTTCACAGTTTATTCTTACGTTTTATTACGTCCGGTCCGCTCTCCGGAAAGCGGCATTAATTAAGCGAGGACGTAACGCAGCGATGCTGCTGCGATCGGATCCGACAATGCAGCGATGCTCTGCCTCCCGGTGTTAAATGCACCCGAAACATCTCGCCCTCTGGAGAACAGGGGACGAGCCCTCCTCGTCTACCAGAAGTACAAACTAGTTTCGAAAGAGAGATGCCGTCTCCTGCCTCTCGCGCCTCATTGCTTCCCGCGTGCTCGTCGCTCCATGCCTCGCCCCTTCATTCTCTTTCTCATACGATGGAACGGAGCCGATCGGGCCTCGCTCGTCTTATTCTTCAGGTTCTCTATCTCGGCGAAAAATCTATGTCAACCGACATGTTGACACGTGTTTAAACGTGGCGGGCGCGCGAGCTCGCGCGGAAAGAGGCGAGGAACGGGATTGGGAGAGGAAGGCTTGGAAGTCAGGTTACTGGTATGCAGTGTCGGATTTCGCGGTGTCCCGGGTGAAGGGGTGAAGGGAGAGAAACGTACACCTCGAAATGCAGTGGCACGTAGAAGGGTGTATACGCATACACGCGAGCGACATGCACGCTCCGCTTGCCGACCGTCTCATGAATCAAAACTATTCGTGACGGGAGGGAACGGACAGAAGGTGGGAGGACATACATGTTTACTTACAATAAGCAGGAGGTCATGTCGCGGTAGCTATCGCGTTCTGCTGATTCGAGAGATATGAATTTAATTTTATTATGACGTGAGTCGGGCCGGTTATCTTCGAATCGCACCTTCGCTCCTGCGGAGAAAGGGGTAGATGTGGAAAGAGAAAGAGAGAGGCAGAGAGAGAGAGAGAGAGAGGGGGGGGGGGAGGGAAGGAGAGAAACAGCGCAATACAATGAAAGATGACGAAGAAAGATAGGACTTTGATGACCTATTTTAATATAACGACTGACCTTTCGAAAATGTTGCGCTCGGGAAGGCAAAGACGTGTAATTGTTCGGCTGGAGAACGTTTGATCGACGTGGAATCTGGAAACAATATAAACGGATAATGGCGATGAATACTACTGCGAATCCCGCGAGCTTTCATTCTCTCGTAATCTCGCGCAGCTAGTTTGTTGGAATTGCATGCACTAAGTCACTCCCAGGTGTTCCGCGAAGCAAATGCTTGCATAAAATCTATGATTACTTTCGAGTACTGCGTAGTACTAGAGTTGTGAAAATTTGGACAGGATCTTAGATAAGAAGCATAATGTAAGATAGCATTCTCTTAAAATTTTAATGTAAAATAAAACGCTAAAACTTGCACTGGAAAAAGAATCTGGTTGTATTAATTAGAATTTTAATTGAAAATGGAGAAATCAGTATTTTCTGATTGGCCTAATTATAATTCTAATTGAAATAATAAAAATTGATATGATCAGAACTTTTTGGTTCATTCGTTTTCAACCAGAAATTTTTCTCAGTATGGTCTTAAGAGAAAAAAGATATCAAATTATCAAATTATATTAATTGAACATTTTGCGAAGAGAGAGAGAGAGAGAGAGAGAGAGAGAGAGAGAGAAAGAGAGAAATGTGGCTTCATGATTAAAATAATGAATGACGAAAACTCGGAAGACTATCTGATTATTTGCAAACTGCATAACACGCTCTGACTTTCGTGTTGATCTTAAATTATGCAAACTGACATGGATAACGTCTAAAGTTGGAGCAACGAGAACCGGAATAGTAACTCGATACAATTCAAGATCCCGCGGGTTACTTGCATGTTGCGCAAAATTGCACGGCACAATCTATATAAACGCACTAATTAGGCTGACAATGATATCCGGTGACTTTTACTGTCGCCTAACACGCGTCCGCGACACGAAGCGCAGGGTGCGTTTCGCGTGTGCGTGCAGGCGCTAAGCCACGATGCACGCCAACGCGAGCGGCAGACAGACACGGCTCATACTTTGCGCGTCAGTAAATTAATATTCGCGAGTGGGCGGCGCGCGTATAAATATTCAAAAGTAGGCACGTTCGGCCGTCTCGTCTGACTCATTGGGTCGCCGGTTGAGTATCTCCCCGTCGGTTTTCACTTTCCAAGCGTTTTCGCTTTCCAACGTGCCAGGTTGCACACCCACAAACTGGATAACGTACATACGAGTTCGTGGAAAATGCATAAACTCGATTTGGCCGTTGCGTCAGTCGCTTCTCCCTGACAATTGCGGCAATTAGTGCGCGGATAGTCGTTTGATAAAAAGGACAATCTGATAAATACCAATAAAAATGTCAGTATGGATTATTGGAGATTCATTGATATTCGTAAGAATATATTTTTATTTTGTTTTATATTTTGAAATTGTTTACTATTTTTCATTATCTCTTTACACAAATTCATGAATGTCATGAAATGTTTACATCTTGAAACAGTCATATAAAATATATGCAAATTAAATTATACAATATCGTATTAATCGCATTATATCGTAAAACAGGAAAAAATATTTAATAATAAGTAGTATTAATTACTAGTACTATTAATTATTAATTAATTGATGATAGAATATGATTACTTCAAATGATATTGACTTCAGGGATATAGCTTTATAACTTGTTATGATCACTTAATTCCATTTAGTCATTGCTGGTATGCATTTTATATAGAAAAAAAATAGATTTTGCATACTGGGGTTAACGGGATAGAGTCATCGCGGTTCGAGGAATTAATTGTATCGTGTGGATAATTAATGGTCCCGAATCGATGATAGCGTTTGAATCAGAACTGATAGAAACGTAATGCCACTCGATTTATATCGTACGCAATTGGAGAATATTTCAATAATGTAAACGTGGTTCGTGTGGTATATTTATTTCTGTACACGAATAATTGTCGCTGTTAAATATGCGGTGCTATTGCAATTGCGGGTTGTAAAAATATAACAAAGTGTACAATTTTAAATGCATCTTTTATCGCGCACACAGAAAATGTGTGTTTAAGAATATTGCGTATAAAATAATCTCATATAACTTCGTTAACAAAGTTATATGAGATTATTCTATATATAGTACTTTGAAAAGAGAAAAGGAGTTATTAAAAGCGACAAAATTTATACAATATACTATAATTATATTAATAATAATCAATTAGATGTAAAATAAAATTTTTTTAATAGATATGGATCTTAACAAAATACTAGATCGCAGCATGTTAATAAAAGAAAATACATTAAAATTGTTTAATCGCAACAAAAAAAAATATTAATATATTAAGTTGCATTTTTGTGAGGAAAGACAAATATGTTTAAAAAATACACTCCTAAGCTTCGATGCACAAAACAAAGATATATTATTTGTAACTTTTGCATATAATATATGCATGATTTAATAATTTGTATGCGCATATTATAGATACATGGGAATATCTAATATTAAATTAATGATTGTCCATCAAATTACCATTAGTAGAGTTATTATAGAATAAACGGCAGCATATCTGGCATTTCTGATCAAGTATAATCAATCTCGTTGCAAACAATTAATAAGGCTTTATTTTTTTGAATAATTTAAAATAATCCTATTAGCAGAAATTTCATTTCTCGAACATCATGCATGTATATTTTTAGAGTATGCACCGCGTCACCAATCGGCACGTAGACAATTCGATTAGTACTCGCCGACTCCGACTTTTTTTTAAAAGCGTGACGTGGATGCACATAATAAAGATAAGTTTATTAAAATAAAAATCGTCCGAAGCGAGAGTTCTATTCACATAAAAGAAATGCCGAAGAGAGAAAAAGAGAGAGCGTACCGAGGTCGAGTCGCGCGCGCGTAACTAGATACTTCAGAAACTCTCATTACAATAATCCACTGGCGCAATGGTCGCGCTCTGTGAACCGATATTAAGAAGGTATTGTCGCACGCCGTATCGGTGAATCGCTCCCACACTATCGAACAATGCACTGGTCGGTGGATTATTAGCGCTTGCACCGGTCGATCGCGTCGCGTTGCGTCGGCGGAAGGACGTATTTCCTCCCTCGCAACGAGAGCATTTGGATACGCTGACGTCGTTTCGCGATAATAATTAGACGGCTTTTTAATGAATTTCATCTCTGTCCTTTTCAAGATATCGGTTAATAATAGAATTGTATCGGAAGATGTAAATGGATCACAAAAAAATTCAAAGACGTCATACGTAAGAAATTTATTTCAATAAAACGAATATCTTAAGAGCATTTCTAAATTTATATTTCTGGAATTTAATGTAATTAAATGTTAATTCTTCCAAACATTTTTTAATTTAATGTATAATATGTTGCTAAGTCCGATTTATTAAAAATTACTTAAAGTAACAGCTTTTAAACCAAATATATTTCATATTTTTTGCAGTCTACTGTACATATTTTTGTGATAATTACGAATATTATCAATCGAATGTGCATTATTAAATTGCACCAATGTGGAAAACAATAGTGGTGCTGTATCGACTTTGTTTTGTGTCACAACGACATACTTTTGGACTTTAACAGTCGTACAATTAAAAATACAGTGCGTCTAAGCGACAGATGGAATTAGTTATCATGCATATTTATACATGAGGTAATCAGTTTGAAACATCCATTACGAACATTCTAGCATCTTTAAGTTCTTCTTAAAAAAAGACCAGAATCTTTTCTCGTGTTTATAGAGCACAAGAAGGCATATATAAGATTTGATATTCTTAGATATTCTATTATACATTTCTCTAATCCTTAAAGCGAGCCTTAAAGGCTACACTATAGGAACAATACACTTGGGTTTGAGTAGCAAACAATTTTTTTTCAATCAAAACGTCAGACATTAGAGAACATAATGGTGCCACAAATTTATGTATATTTATTAATAAAAAAGTTATAAGCGATAGAAATAGCAAAAGTATTCAAAAAAGAAAAGGCGTTTAAAGATTAATATAAGTTTAATATGCACACTAATTTTCCGTTTCTCTAAAAACAAATTGTTGAACAAATTAAACAATGCTTTATTAGGATTATGTACGAACAAGATATTTAATTCTGTTAATCATAAACTAATTCGTCGGAAGTATTTAAAATCTGAATGTTACGGGTAATATTTAATAATTTTTTTTATTACTTGGTTTATTATTTAGATTGCATACAATATGATTCACGTCAATCAAAATATAAAAATGATTAGATGAAGCGACCATTCAAACAAGTAATTGCGAAACAAATATTTTATGTAACCTCAATATGTTATATTGATCAATGCATACATTTTACTTCTTGCAGAATCCTGATTGATTTTCATGAGCATTTCAATTCATTGATATCACCTTTTTATTATTAAAGTTACGAGCGTGTTAATTTTAAGGGAAGAAAATCGAAAAAATAAGTTTACCAATCTATAATTCAATATTATAATTTCCATCGAATTTATTCTATTATGTTACACATTAATTCAAATCAATATATTACATTAATTTATTTCACTAACAGAAATGAAATTTTTTGTGATAAAAAATAGTAATGTAAGAAATTCACCGTTCGTACTTTAATCTCAAATTAACTCACGAAATATCGTATGCGCTATTACAGAATAAAGTTATAGCACCATGATTTTAACTGCATCACGCAGTAACACCACACAAGGTGTAAAGCTAGTTTTCAGCTGGACCGCGTCGCGGCGACTTAATGAAGGCGCAGTCGCGGCCATTGCGGGACCATAAGCGACATTAGCTTTATTAAATAAAATCGCATCAAGAGGATTGTATAGGGCAGAGTTAATTGAATGATTGGGCCTCATACGCTCACTGGACGCATCTACTCACCGAAAACACATACATACACACCATGCGTACGCACGTACACATGCACGTGGTTGGCTTCTATTCAGTGTGCGTTCATATGTCGTAAAACACTTTGGTGTATTTCGTTTGACGTAGTTTGTGCATTAGTAATGCAAATTCTGCGCCGGCCGCACGGCCGGCTTTGGGAACGCGGATTTTCAGAGATACCGGCGCGACCAGTGCCTTTTCAGCCGTTCGAGAGGGATGGAAATTCCGCATCGCCAAGGGCGCGTTAATTTTGATATGTACGTCCGCAACCGCCGGGCGAATTACACCGCTGCCATGCATAACGCATGGGAACCGAATGAAAATCGACTGCATCACGGAGAAAGACAGGCAGAGAGAAAGAGAAAAGAGAAAACGCCAAGGCAGACGTTGTCTTCTTGTCTCTTTCGACTGTACAGTTTCACGATCCTCCACGCTTCACGATTCGCTGTCTGAGAATAAAATGTTCAACCCTCTCCATTCTCCTTCAACGTTGCGATGTTGTTGCGGTAAATATTAAAAGTTGTTTTCAATTTTAAATTCACCTGATACTGTTCTTAAAGTCAGAACATCAGGCCGAAATTTATAGTGCTATGTGTACAAAGGAAAATATCTCTTTTTTTTTTCATGATGTAAATGAATCTCTTAAGATTATTGTTACATGTTATAAGCATAAAACATATTATAATTCAATAATGTTTTTCATCACTTAAAACATTAATAAGAAATATTGATAAAAAAATTCGATGAATTCGTACGGAAGTGCACCGCAGTGTATTAAAAGCAGATACATTCATCGATAATTTTATTCCATTATTAATTTTCATTGCAATTATGAAACATATACGATGTTAATATTAAGATAATGAATAATTCAAGATAATGTTATTGGCTTCTAAATTTCTATTATTTTGTCGTATCTGAAACTGTACAGTATTCTTTTATTATGTGACACGTGCAAAGGCTGAATTTACATTTATTTATAGATAATTATTCTATTAATTTACTGAAATAGAAGAAAAACTAGTAATAAATAATTATTGTCATCTGAAACTCGCATCTGCAATTACGTGCAACGTCTTGTAAATTCCTGCTTGATACATTACAAATTCAACATATTTTTCTGATGGTTTAACTTTCTTTTATTAGATAATCATTGTCACTCAGCTCGAAGAAAAGTAATTTCTTTGCGTACGACGAAAAAATGCTTTATTCGGAACAACTCGATGAGCCAGTCGACATTTTGATCTTTCGTCACTTTTCTTTGCGTCGTCGACCTTACGCTTCTTCGAAGTGTTACTCTGCGTCGTTCATTTTGCGCACAGTTTCGCTTCGTAAAATCCCTGCACTTTTCTTTCTCTTGTCACTTTGTTTCTTGCGACGCGCGCTTATTTTCAGCATCAACACCGTTTCACGGGCGTCAAGATTCACAGATTTTGGATACCTTCGCAAGATATCAAGGGCCATCGCGAACACGAAAATTGCGGCGGTCGTAACGAGTCACATGAAAAAGATCCAGCGGATCTTTGGAGGTAAATGCAAATGATTGTCGAGAAAGCTCGCTGATTCTTTTGATCTCTTTGAGCGTCATTTCTGAGATTTGTTTTTTTCGTACGATTTTAATATTATGGAATATATTACGAAATTGTAGAAATATAAAAGCTTTACTGCGATTGACTGTAATTTTAAACATACTTCTTATATTAATTTCTGAACAGGTATAGCACACAAAATTTACAAAACTAAACTATAATTCAAAACTAAATTATAGAAAAAATAATCCACATTATGTTAAACAAATGTTTGCAATAGTGAAAATAATTAATATTCCAGATTTTATTATTCATTGTATAAACTAATTTCTATTAGTTTATACTATTATAACTATTGTATAAGCTTTTCCAAATAACTTGAAATAATTTCAAAAAAATAGTCTCAAAATTCAATTTTTGAGATTATTTTTTTGAAATTATTAATATGAACGATAACCATACAATCTGATATGTAAATTGAAAAATATCGTAATTCAGGAAATATTTTAATACTCTTTAAAATTCAGAGCCTGGAAGCATTTAATCGCATCGTCCGTACTCTTTCGTTAACACTGCGATCAACCACGAAAGGAAAATAAAATGCTTTGCGCGACATTTGTGCGACGTGATCGAACGTGTAGATATTATTAACACGAACGGAGGCTACAAGGAGGCTTCTACTTCGATCAATCGGGATCTCTCGGATTACGCGTTACACGCTGGCCAATTTAGTCCCCCGCCCTGTTACCTACCTAATTAAACGGAACTAATACTGACATTGCACATAGTAACGCTGAAAACGAACTTGTACATACAAACATGTTTCCTGATTGTGAGTCCATTTTTCTCACGTTCGTACAGAGACGGCTAAGTCGCAAGAGTAAATACAACGTTGCAGAAAATCACATGTGATTTATACAGCTGAAGCCACTATGAATTGTGATATTTTCAAATAATTTCGTCTCTCATCTCCGATAATTTAATTTGATATAAAATAGAACTTATTGAAGAAATGGAAATTTTATTTCAAAAGGCACTAAAAATATTATATAGGCATCAAAAAATTTAACCTCGATCATATTTGACACTTTTTTTACTTATTAGGAAGGATTTTTATTTGAAACTTTTTCTAGCTATAGATATAAAAATTTCAAATGAAAGTCCTATTACGATTTCGAATAACATTTATGTAAGAAAATAAAGAAAATCATAGAATTTAAAAGTAGAGATGACTGAAATAAATATGAAACCAGTAGAACATCGTTAATGTAGCATGCTAAGTTCAAATCTGAGTAGATTCTATTAATTTTTTCGTTGATTCTTTCTTACACTTACATTAGTTTCAGAATTGAAACCACAAATTATCAAAAGTCATTAATAATATAAGTCTGCGCTGTATTTATATATATATAAATATAAATTAAATTTAATTTGTGAAATGATCATTATTTCAGTTTCATTGTATTGTAAATCCGAAAGTAATCGGTGAAATATATTTAAATTACATATAAAATTATTATTCCAACATTTGACTCTAATGACACTTTTTTTTATTTGATTGATATATTTATATAACGGTTTTATTTCTAACTTATTATTATAAATAAATCTGCGATGACTCCGATCAATTCCAATTATTTTCGACTTTTATTTTATTCCATCAAAATCAAATTCCACATTTACTTATCTCAAAATGTTTGCTATTCGAAAGAAATTTCGAGTCCTATATAACATACTGCTTTAGCTTTGCTAATCGCCTGAGAACACAGACCTGCAAACAAAGCTGCATGCAGAATAAGCGGGATATCTTTGTGTAGAGATACGGAAAGGACATCTATTAGATACGATTGATCTCGCAGGATTCTGCAGCGAGCGACATTACTTAACCCTTAATGCCTCGTCCGAGGAACGATCGAGTTTAATCTCATGGAAGCTACGTGCCACACGACAGAATGCAGTAGCTTTCGCATGCCTTTCTTCCCTCTTCCTCCTTTCCTCCCTCCCGCCTGTTTCTTCTTATTTTCCTTCTCGAGCATTTCTCGCCGCAGGATGCGGCTACCAGGCAGATGAATAGATAGCGGCTAATTTTCAGCGTTCATTAGAGCTGCGGGTCTCCGTACGCGTGTATTCTCGTTGCGCTCGCGCGACACTTACTGCCGGACCTCGTACTTGCACGCAGGGCCGCAACGAAATCCCTTTAACGCATTTGCATCCACAACGCAAACGAGCCATTACGGCAACCATCGACTTTTCACGAAACTGCGAGATTACGCGAAAGTTTGTTACTTTCTCGCTTCGTGATAGTTTTACAAACAGAAATCAGGAATTTGAATTGAAATAATTTCAGCGTGATTTCGATATCGTAAAGTTGAAATTGATCTCTCTATGCACATTTGTGACAATAGAGAAACTTAACAATCTATTTTTCAAACAAAGAAAATGTTTGGCAAAATTACATGGAAAGATTGATTTTGCTGAAATATTTAAAAGTTTTACTATAAATACAGATTTGAAAATAATTTTTTGTTGGACTATCAAAATAATTCTGTAGAATTCCAGCAACCATTTCTATATAATTATTTTGATGGTCCAACGAAATTATTTTCAAATTTGAATCTAGCTAATTTTTAAATACTTCAGCAAAATTGCAAACATTCTTTCCGTGTAGATATTCCAAGATACTTTCAAGAACTTCGTTTCAACGATACATAGATTATCCACGATGAAACAATTTTGCAATGATACTTGTTTTCTATAAAAGTAAAGATATGTTTTTTCTGAAAAAAAAAAGAAAGAAACAAGACAGATTATTGATCTTGCTGCAATTCGAATCGCAGAGAACGTCTTATCTTCTCGACAAAGCGGATGCATCACTTCGCTAGAACTGGCGGATGCAGCCCTGTTTGTACGATACGAAGGCCGCTAGCAGAGCAGCCGGTATACATTACGTACGTGTACGTACGTGTGTCTCTACCGTGCCGGTGAGGAGATCGCAGCGGGGAACATAGAGGCACGCCAAGAGAGCAAATAAAGAGATCCGGCATCCCGGAGAAATCTAATTCCTAATTGGTGCTTCGCTCTGTACCCTGCTCGTGTCGGTTATCTACCGCTATCGAAGCGCACGACTGGACTTTGTACCATTGCTGCTGCCTACAGAAAGGATACTGCCGAAGGAGAGGGAGAGGGAGAGGGAGAGAGAGAGAACGATGGAGCAAGACGAGAAATATAGATGGAGGGAAAGGGTGAGGGAGAATAATGGCTGCGGTTTAACTGTCAGACACAAAGAGGGTCGAAACTGCCGAATCCATACGAGTAGCGCTAGGCTGAGAGAGCGCGAGAGAGCCCTCCCGGGCTCGATTACAAAAATTGAATGTAGCCTCACCTGTCAGTCGACGAGACGGACGCGTGCGTTATCGCGTTAGGTGTAGAGTGAGCTTTATACCACCGCCGGGTATCGGACGTCGAGAGATCTAGCGCGCGAATATCGACCATAGACCGAACGCGAACGGATGAAAGTCGAGTCAGGTTCTTAGCTTGAGTTATTCCCATGGATAAATTATTTCCCATTGTGTTTAACGCCAGGAGATCTATCGCGTGAATAGTGATTGAAGGGGCAAGTGAACGGGGAAGCTATATGTCACGTTCTTAAGCTGTATCATAGCCATAAATAGTTCTATTGTACCATGTATAGTTCTATTGTACCATCGATTGTGCTAATCGATAGAATTGATATTACATTCTTCTAAATATCAATTTAACAACATTTAGCGAAATTGAGAAATCGATTAACAATTCCTATTCAAAATCGGTTCACGATAACGTGAGTGTCCTTTTCTCTCTCAAATAGATTATTTTTATTAAAATATCAGAAAGTAACTATCTCCTCTATTTTCTTGATTTTTCATAACAGTGCGTCTCTCATTAAAAAGAATTTTAAATAGAACATGAAATAAAGCTTATTTATATTATTATTATATATGTGTGTGTGTATGTGTGTGTGTGTGTGTGTGTGTGTGTGTGTGTGTGTGTGTGTGTGTGTGTGTGTGTGTGTGTGTGTGTGTGTGTGTGTGTGTGTGTGTGTGTGTACACGGTTTTGTTAAAGTATCTAAAAATTTAGTTTAATACAGATCTGAAAATAATTTTGTTTGACTAGCAAAATAATTATGTAGACGCTCAAACTCGTTACTAGAATGTTAAAACTTTTTGCAGCAATGCTCATCATGCTTGTGCGTCCTACATAATTATTTTGATATTCCAATATAAAGTTATTTTCAGATCTGTAAATAGCTTGTAGAGAAACTTCAGGAAATTCGTTCTTCCTGCATATATATATATATATATATATATATATATATATATATATATATACATATGATACGTTCAAAATGGAAGCTAAAGACTAAGTTGAGGACATTTAATATTATGATGATTCTTTCTTCTTATCTCTTTCCAGTTCGGTTCTTCGTATCGCAAATGCGTATTAGTAGATAATAAATCCGCGAATAATTCGGCTTAAAGAAGGCGAAACAGGATCTTGGAAATCCCCGTTTTTTTTCTACAAGGATCAAACTTTTTTTTCTCGCGCACCATCGTCGCCGTAAAATTGGCGAAAGATTCTCCAAGGCGTTCTTGAAGGGTTAAGCACCACGCAACCTTGAACGCGGATTTTTCTCACAGAAGTTAACTCGGCATAAAATAGAGCCGTGTCCGGCGCATGCATCGCATCGCATATACTCATTTACTCACACTCGCGCGCAGCTGCATTTACATCGCGTCGCTGTGTTTGCAAGAGAAGAAGGGCAGGGAGCTCACGCAATTTAACATCGGCTCGTTCGTTAATCCTCCAATGGTCGCGCAAGTAATTGTAACGGTAATTGTAACGCTTGCACGGACGATGGAAAATTGTTCCCCCAAAATTTCGTATTTTTGATGTTTTAAAACTGCAAAATTTTCATTACCATAAAACGCGTATCTTGATATCACAATAATAGAGAAATTTTTGAATAATTTGCATATAAATGAAACATATAAATGAATATTGAATATACATAATAATAGGACAATATAGAAACTACATAGCATAATGATAAGCATAATAACAATAAAAACAATAATGAGACATATTTTAAGTAATAATGAATGACCGTCGACTAGCGTACGCAAGTCAGCAGTCGACGGTACGTGAAAAATCATGTCACCTCGAACAGCAGCGTTGATGGTCCCTTTAGCATAAGAATATCAGGATGTACCACGAGATATTCGTGCATTGTTCAGTGGAAGAAAAATGCGTGGCGGCGGCGTCCGGCGAGTGATCGAGTGCAGTTATGACGCTTCGGACGGCGTACTCGTATTCGAATAAAAGCCGAGCGTGGGAGGTGAGAGAGTGAATAATAACTGAGAGAGTAACGTCCGCCACGCTCTCGGGGAGGCCTGGACTTACCGTGACTATTCTCGCGTCTCAATTTGCCATTCGTTTCACGCTTTCAATCGTACTGTTTTTTACATGCATTTTTCACTGGATATTTCTTTATGCAAAACTGTGAAATTTTCGCTTTTTTTATCTTAGGAAAGTTAAAACCAATTTTCCTTTAACGAGTTATCATCAAAGCCAACGTTTGCTTCAAATGATGTCTTAGCATCTCTACAAAAAGAAATTTTGTCATGAAATTTTATCGAAAAATTAGATTTGTTTATCGTTTCACAATACTAATAATTGTAGCTTTAATCAGAATCAGAGAATTAAATGAATTATTAAGAGAGTCACAGATAAATCAGTCACAGTTTTCACATAGATTAAGTTGTAATAAATTTTTATACTCAATAGTATTAAAAGTGATATCAAGTAGTAGCCTTTTTGTAATTTGCAAATGCTAATTGATTTCATGGCGAGGTATTAAAGATGTTTCATAAATCGCTGCGTAAAAATTGTTTCTCGATTTATTGAATAAGCGATGGCCGTTATATGATTGGCGCTATGAGAAGTGGCTTATAGACGTTAAGTATGATAAATGCAAATTTCTAAACAGCTGCTTCTCTTTCTCTCTCCGTCTCTGTGTCTTTGCCGTAGGTGATAAGCTCACGATTCATAAGCGTATCGAACCGTGTCGAGGCAACTTGCTTGTCGTTCGAAAGGAAAAGTAAACGCTGAGGCAAGGCCGAGAGATATAGAGACGAAGAGAAAACGAGGAGCAATATAGTATGCAAAACACGAAGTATCGTCCTAAGATGCGAGCGGCAGCCGCTCTCAGTTGCACCGTAATTGGCCGCGCGCGGTGCATTCTTATCCTCTCGCAGTTGCAACTCGTGTATGGGTGCCCTCTTAAATGTTGTGGGCTCTAAGCACCGGATATACGATAATTGCCAGCGAGAATCGCGAGGGCACCGCGATTGTAAAAACGAGTTTCGCCCAGAGGCGGATCTAAAAATAGGCATATACGTCAAAATTTAGAAATTAGCTAAGAATCGATTTTCTTATTATTATTATAACCGATTCCTTTCCGTTCTAGTTCTCTTCAATCGTACTATAGATTCTTTTATAAATTCTTTTATAAAAGATGTAAGGAAAACATTTTATCAAGAAAGAATAAGAGTAAGATGACAGAAGCTAAGAAATCCTTTGAAAGATTAATCTCGTAGAGCTGATCTCGATGTCATTCTCTGATCGGAAAAGTGCATCAGCACGCTACCACAAATGTCGGAAACGATGGTTGATCCGTAATTGCTATTCGAACTGGTTTACTTTGAGCTCGCGAGACTGAATCAGTCGGGACTCGTCGAAGTCGCGAAATAACGAACATAGAGAATTGCGCTCGAGGGGTATTAAAAATGGACCCCATTAACGCACGCGACGGAACCACAAGTGAGTCAATGACGAACGATTTTTTTTTTCTAGAGAGAGGATATAGAAGCGTACACCAATTTTAAATTTTGCATACCTATATTTTCAATAAAATAAATTTTGAGAAGGAATTTCTATGCTTTCTGAAAATATTTATATAGAGTGAATATCGTTCATCTTTTATAATGCAGAAGATAATTAAGAATTGATGTTACTATTCCATCTATTATACTCATTGTAAAGATTAAATTTAAATTCATTTATTATTTAAATTATATTAAAATTATATTAAAAATATATTTAAATTCATACTATCTAATTAATTATTTAATAACGTAGCACTTAAAAAAATTGTATCACAATAAAATAAAAAAAGCTCGTTAAAAAGGATATATTTGTTATTTAACGCAATATATAAATGTTCCTCTCTCGATTCTTATGTTTGACACAAAATTCTCTCTCTCTCTCTCTCTCTCTCTCTCTCTCTCTCTCTCTCTCTCTCTCTCTATCCTTTTCTTTATAAAGAGATCCAGATGTCTATATTTTCCATTATAAGGACCATTTGGCTTCTTTTATATAAATGCCATCCAGGTAATGAGAGTCACGCAAAAAGAAGGGAATTTCGTAAGGAACGACTCTTCTTTGAGCGACGAATGCGGGGAAATTATATGTTGCGTGTGTCTTTGATCGGTGATACGAGGGGGAGAAGGTGTGTATAATGACGTTGATGATACTCGGCATGATTGCGGCGAAGCCGAGAAGTGTTTAAGTGTACATGCGATTGCGATTTAGACGCTCGATAATGAGCCATTGTATGCGGATATAGCTCACATAGTCGCATCACATTCCATCT
Organism: Acromyrmex echinatior; assembly: GCF_024713525.1. Taxonomy (NCBI): domain Eukaryota; kingdom Metazoa; phylum Arthropoda; class Insecta; order Hymenoptera; family Formicidae; genus Acromyrmex; species Acromyrmex echinatior. The sequence continues at coordinate 4,478,670 of NC_141855.1, read as the reverse complement.
CTAAATTTTTCGCACTTTTTTTGATGCAATGAATAAATTATACTTCTTCTGATTTCTTTAAATAAAAATGTACAAAATATCGGAAAATACATAAGAATATATGTCATATCTCGTTGAATTGTGATTACAACAAAAAGATTTGTCATTTTTATGAGTAACATTAAATGTGACATTAGATTCTGTGTTCTTATCAATCCTAAAACGCTCGATACGTTAAGTAAGCGAGGTTGAGCGATAAACGTATGAAACTTGTATTACATTAATTAAAGAATGGTTTATATCCTTGTAAAATTTATATATCAATAGCAATATTATATCATATTATGTCTCAATATCGATAGCATTTTAGGGTTAAAGTTAAGATCAGTTGAAAAGCAATTACGAACTAAGGCTGCACTATAATAAAGCGCAATTTTACTTGTCTAAATCTTGCGAAATCATAATACAAACCTCTGCAATTTTTTTCGATTCTCAAGAGATATTCCCTCTTTCGATAATTCTACAGTGGGCGCGTTGCAAGAGACACGTGTTATCCTTAATCCAAGATGCATGCATCTCGTACGTACTCTCGAAAAGGGCGACGCGATGGGAGCTTCACATTTTCCTCGACGTTGACGTCCTCGAAGTTCGCGGGCTTCGAGATTACGATCGTGATGCCACCGTCGCGACGAGAGGTTGCCGAGCAAAAAAGAGAAAAAAAAGAAGAGAGAGAGAGAGAGATTCGTCCTCATGCATTTTGTATGAAGGGAACGGTTTTGTCAATACCGTTGTTGTGATCGAAAATTGCTCTTGGAAGATACGATTTGAATAAGAGGGCACCGGGGACCGCGATGTCATGTCGAACTTGAATCGGGCCCGACTGTAACGAATAAATTGCTCACATTACGAACGCTGCCCGATCGCGGCACAACCCTCTCCAGCCGCTCCGAACTTTCGCACCCGCGCTTTCGGGCGATTTATCTACGACCCGCGTTGTCACATAAATCTATGATACATATACCAGTCTAGGGTCCTGAAAAGACACTTGCTCGAGAGACCGTTACTGAACTCTTCCATCAAAGCGCTACATTCTCGTACGAATTATACCGTGATATAATTTTTGGAGGATAGAGAAAGAAGTGATTGACGAATGTTCTCGAGATGTATCTCTCTCCTGATGTAAGGGAAATTTGTCGCATATATTATTCTTTTTTGGTGAAAATAATATAAATTTCTCATACATATTAAAAATATTTTTACATTATTTATATAATATATTAATACATTGATTAAATAATATTTTTATTAGAAATATCTCTCTCTGCTAATACCTAATATCTCCATCTTCTACACGTTGCGATCCTTAAAAAAATATCGAGTTTCTTTGATAAAGTATTAGGCTTTGATAAAATCAGCTCATTAAAGCAGATCAATTAGCTTTTATCGCTAAGTAAAATTACATAGAGCGTACAGAGTTAAAGAAGTGTATAGGCTTGGAGATTTCCGACAATTCATTCGTTGTGCCATCCACATGTAGTTCAGGTCGTTTTGCTATCACGGACGAATAACAGAATGACAAACTACGGGCATCACGCTGGAAACGCGAGCGTGGAGTAACGATACGTGTTACGTTGCTACGTTAATACGCGAAGCGAACGGAAATCCCTTTGCACACGAGAAATGGAGAAATGGTTCCATTAGTAGAATAACCGGGTGAATGAAAAATCGCCCGACAAACCCGCCATCGCGATTAAAAAGAGCGATCGAATATTATTGCAAAAGATGATATCTTTTGCTATCGAAATTTCTTCGTCGTTCTTTTAGAATGTTTACGGTTTAGTTTTAAAAAGACATAATCCTTATAATTTCTCATATAATATATCTAAATTTTCATCTTTTGTGAATAGAAAGCGTGCGAGTAGCGTGAAAGGAATGACTATTGCATTTCCATCATTTTATCTTCATTTTTTACTTCACACCCTTTTCTCGACTTTGTAAAGAATATCATAGAGCGAACGTTTGCACGTAACGCAGTTTGACGTCAAGCTCTGCCTCTGAACGCGAGTTGACGCAAAGCTTCCAGAATTGCATCCAGACTTTTATTGCTTGTCTCTTGCATCGCATCGATGCCTCGCAGCGATTTAAAACGAGCTTTCTTTAAAAATAAAAAAAATATGCATTTCATTAATATCTTCATATTTTAGGAAATCCGTATTATTTTTACAAAAGGTAATTTTTCTAATAAGAAGGATTGAGATTATTAATATTATTATGCTCGTGTGATAAATCAATTTCTTTTAGTGTTTTATAAATATCTACTTTATAATCAAACTTGATAGTAGTTAAAAACGACACTACAATACACGAATAAGTATAAAAATCTTGAATTTCCTAGCACACCGAATTTGTTAAACTAATAATAAAATAAAAAAATTAAGATAAAAAGTTTGTTGATATAAAAAAATTACGATTTAATTAAAATTCATGGATTTATTTATGTACATACATCAAGACGAAATATCTATTTTAAGATAAGTCCAGAAGAACGATATCCTCATGCAATGCGATAACTCTGTAATTCCTCTTTGCTTCGTCGCAAAGTCATCCTAGTCATTCTGATCCCGTGTTACAAGGTAGGAAAAATAAAGATTACTGCTAAATAACGTTCAATCATTTCTCGTATCATCGAAACGAATATAGGAATATAGCTATGCCTATATACGTGTATATGAGTTCGTACACGTGTCTACAGAATCCTATGAGATGCGTCGAAATAGACAGTGAGAGAAAGAGAAGAAAAGGGAGAACAAGCGAAAGAAAGAGAGAAAGAGAGAGGAATGTTAAGCCGGCTATTAAAAGCACGATAGTCCGTAATACCCGTAGTTAACTGTACGGGCAGCGGTTCGGCGCGTTCAGCGCGAACCCCGTAAGTTACGGGCATTATTATCCATCCGCCGCGCTCGCGGCCTTTTTCCCATTCGGCGCGGCACCGGAATGCGAAGCTACCGTTTCGCCGTAATAAAAGCCGTTTCACTTCTTAATCCACGCCGTGGCAATTTTCCGAGTCGAAGCGAGACGTAGGGACCTTTTTGTCGACCGCCTCCCGCACCGTTCCGTCTTGCTCCGTTCCGAGCGTTTTCTAAACGCTCTCGCGACTTTTCTACTGGAATTCATCGGCGATCGTATTACGTTCTTGCGCTTAGCTGCTCGGTTCGTTATTAGAATATTCTATAGCCTTAGATCGCAGCAAGTGCAAAAGTAACAGAGGCTCGTTTATTAACGTATTAGTTACAGTCTCGCGAATCGATTTATATATTTATCAGTTAAAATAGCTGCAATAATGCAGCAGTAATACATGTTATTTTTAAACAATAACACTCCTGTAACAGGAGTAAAAACAATATTGCATTCTACACAGATAATTGCGTATAACATTGTATCTTGCTGTTAATTTTTTCCATTAATCTTCAGAGGATTCAAACTATAAAAAACTGTAAATAGAATTTATAACTAGTAGGCCTTTCTTCGGCTCTTAAAAACATTTATCACATATTTTTACACATTCTTTGTCTTATTGTCTCTTTTTCATACCGTCTGTAATTAAAATATCAATATTTGGACTCTTCAAATTCAAAACAATAAGTTAGTATAAAGGCTATGTAAGTCAGCGCGGTTAACAGTGCGCAAATTAAATTAAAATTATTTTATTACAAAAAACCTTGATTACCCATAAATAAATTTCAAAACGTACGTTTCGGTTCAATTTTAAACTATCGTCAGCGTGAACCTCATGACAATATTAAGAAACTAAATTATTATAATTTTGTGTATCGAATCAAACCGCATTGTTACATCCAATGTTTCTTTTTCTGGTCACAATCGTGAGAGGAACGAAACCTATCCTTAGTACACTCAACCAGCTTCTAAATTCGATGGAAAGGATTGCATGTATCTTAACTCCAACCAAATGAAAAGCAAATAATTGAAATTATGAATTATTTTTCCACAATCAATCATTAAAAAATATAAAATTGTCACAAATAAAATTAAAATTAAAATTATCGTCAAACGTTGACTAGATGACAAGTCAACCGAAAATGATTATATCTATAATATTCTCATTGAATTCTTTATGATAATTATATTCAATTTTTATATATTATATGTAAAGAGATGTTTATGCGTAAAAAAGAACAACGGAAGAACATATTATACACGAAACATTTAAGTGCGTGCGTTCATTGTTCCATTTGGCATTTACATCGCACAGTACCTACAGTGTCCATGAACTAAAAATATTCATGTTTAACGACAGAGACCTAACTCGTCATTATTATTCCTCTTACTCTTTACTCTTTGCGTGTTTCGGTCATTTTGACTTCTCCCCTATCTGCACGGGTCGTGTCTACGGAGCGAGACGGAGTACGTCCCTATTATCCGCGAACGAGAGTCGGCTTCAGAGAATTCGCGAAGTGTATGCGCGTAGTAAAAAGAAGATACGCGAGGGAGGACGACGCGACGGTGATGGTGGGCAACGTTGGATTACAGCGATGGGAATTGACGTTAACGAGGATTTCCTTACGACAAGTGCGTGCGTTTGCTTTCAGCGTTTCGAGTAACCCGCGCCCGATGCATAACTACACGTACACGCGCGTGCATTGCAGACGTGTTATTTGCACCAAAGTAGAAGCCCGAGAATCTGTCTAACAGCCTGTCGTTACATTTCGCAACCTTGTTACATCCAGGCATGAATTAATAGCCTCACGTCGCGTCGTCCTGGAATCCTGCACGGCCATGCTAATGTATATTACAATAGTGCTTTAAATCAATGGGAATTTTTCAATAAAGTCAGTACAAAGACAATAAAGATGGAATATAAGATGCGTTTTTTTCCTCGAAGAATATACTTATTTGTTAGCTTTGTTGCAAATTGTGTGCAAATTAAAAAAATTGCATTTACAAATCATGATTTCGTTATTTCTAAGGGAAGACCAGAGAAAGTAACACAAGACGGATATAACATTATAAATTTATCAGAAACAAATTAAACATGTTCTTTTGTCAGTGAGTTTTATGATCATATTCACAGTCGTAATTCAACCTGAGATCTGATTTGAGCTAAGATTAAATCAGATTTTCATTTGAAAAACGCTTCTTAAACCACGGATTTAATAAATCCGATTGGTTCAAACTTTAGTTCAAACTTAGCTCGTATGAAACGAGGTTTAATCATGAATCGAGCTATGACTACGAATATCGATCTCACAGCTATAGCATACAAAATTCATAAGCATAGTATTGCTAGTATAAGATCGTTTAGACCAATAAGTTTGTTATGTAAATCAATATGACGACTGAATACTCAATGGTCCAGATGATCTTATGCTAACTACACATTTTGTGTGCTACAATTCGCATATGTGATACTATAGAGCTCACTGGCAAAAACATGTTTGAATTCGTTTATTTGCATAAACGGAATGCAAGAGATCCAGGTTTGAAGTATTTTTCGCAATAAATAAATTTATATTTACAGATTTCCAGCATATTAAGATATTTTTAATAGATGCCTATTGAACATCAAATTTAATTGTGATACTACAGTAGTTTAGTATAAAAATACAGTAACTTTATATAAATTTACATGGAATTATTTAAGCATTAAAGATCCAGTTCCGTTTGGGCCATTATGGGCTTTATTTCTTATTCGTTATGTATTCACATGTACGATCCAATAAGATTCTTATTGTTTTGGTTGCAATGTTACATTGGCTGGGTTCAGCAGAAAAAGCGGTTTTGTACACAACTGTTGTAAGTATATTAAAGAATCTTACAAAAGTTGCAAAGCTGCTTTTTCTGCTGAACGCAACCAACGGTCTTCCCTAGTATCACGATCTTTTCTTCAATTTACAACGATTATCGACTTTAAACTTGACACATTACACGTCAAGATAAAGTTCGGACGGGACTTCGCGTTAACGTCCTTCTATTTTTCCAATTATTCAAACTCTGATACCTAATTTTCTTCTCACGGGTCTTAATTTTATCGGACGATAAGAGTGTGAAACGTCGTTTATTCCAACCTGCATGCACTTGAAACGTCACTCTCGGTGCCTTTCTCTCCCAGCTGCTTCGCGGAGACTTCACCTGCCACTAGACTACGGAATTCCGTCCTCTCCTCTCTCTTTCTCCTTCTCGATTCTCCTCTTCTCGTCGCATTGGGGAGGAGGTAACCGATCGTTTCTTCGATACAAGCGCGCGATCGCGCCGGATTCGTTTGTACGGCCGTTTCGTTAATGGAGCCGTTTCTCAGAATAAGTAGAAGTGCACTCGGCGCACACGCTTGCTCCTTTTGCGCCGCCGTCATCGGGCTCGATCTCACACCACGTTCCCCTCTCCGATTCTGCTCTCTTCATACCCGCGCACAACCCTTTCCTCACCTTTGTTACATCGGCTATTCTTCGCACGAATGTCCAACGCGTTAAGCAGCGTCGATCCCGTTTGTGCACATGTAACGATGGCCGTACCGGATCCCGTCCACCTCACAATGGCGTTAATCAGGAAATTCTTTCCTCTACTTCGCTCTTCTTTTAATCCTCGGCTTTTAATACACGGCCCGTTTTCTCATCGCGCCTATAGGAGCCGCATTCATCGCACCGAGGCAATCAGTTCTCAGACTCGAGATTTAATGCATCGGACGACGCAATGTTTTAACGATTAAATAAGATGTCGATATGAAAGTTGGGCGAAACATTTAATTCATTGGATTATGTAAGCACTAAAGATCAATATGTAAAGATATTTATCGACACTAAATCATTCTTCGGTTATAAACATGTTAACATGTCTACTTTTCATTATCAAGATCTTTTACGATTAAAGAGATTATATACATATAATATACCTATATATCTTTTGTACATGGAAAGAACGATTTGCTAAAGTACCTACAAATTTAAATGTAAGTTTTGTTAGACTATCACATTATTTAGGCCACTCAAGTTGATTGCCGGAATGTCAAAACTTTTCGCAGCATTATTCATCATGCTTGAATTTCCTACATATTATTTTGGCGGGCCAACAAAATATTTTCAAACCTATATAATAGTCAAATTTTTAGAGACTTGCGCGAAATCGTTTTTTTTCCGTAAGATCATCTAAAAAATATGCAAAAATATAGATGGCAATGCATCTTGGCAATGCAAAAGAAGTACATTGACGTTTAGATATAAAACGCCGGTCTCTTCCTTTTCCGTTATATGTGTATCTTTTTCATCGCGCGCGCATCCTCCTGTATGAAGAGATCGCGCGCAACCGCATCCTTCACTCACGAATAATGGAAGTGCAGGCTGCGCTTCGTTGCACTGGCGCGGGCGCGGCGTGGCACGATGCAGCATAGAACGGCACACGGTGGCGGTGTATTTCGACGAAAGAAAGCAGTAGCTCGCCCGTTTTTCGCGTTCCGCGGAGTTTTTTTGCGGGTCTCGGGTGTCAGAACGAACGGGCCGAGATTTGCACGCGGACCTCCGTGCAGGTAGCAATCGGCTTATTTCCAATCGATTCGGTCCGCGGCGAGTTTCTCCTCCTTTCTCTCCTTTTCTTCGCCCATTGCCTTCATCTCCCATTCACGTGCACTTCCCGTTCTTTTTTTCGCGTTACACCTCCGTTGCCCCTCTCACCCTCGCACACCCCGCTTCCCTATCCTTCTCTTTCTTATCCACCTTTATCGCGTTCCCCTTTTTCTGCCGTTTCTTTTTAGCTCGCCGGCTTTTTGCAATCTCGACACGGAGAAGATTAAGGAAACCTTGTATTAACGATCGTATTGGAGGAACACTTGGCGATCTCAATGTAGCAGCAGATCATTAGGCGTGATAGTGAGGATACAAGTATATCAAATTGACTACCGAATTGGGTTAATTTAAACTCTTTAAACGGGCCGAAATAACACCACAACGGATATAAATGCATCTTTTGAACGAAGGATAACACGTTTGCCGCTTTCTTTCATTTTTTTCAATAAATTTCTTTAATACATGTTATCAGTTTTATTCTCTTTGTCGTTAAATATTTATTGTTATCATTATATATTTTATAGTGCGTTCTGCTTTAAATCTTTAGTTTTATTCCGATTAGGTTTCCAGATATTATTGCCTTACTTTCGATTGTGTGCATCTTCATTTCCTGCGCCTTACTCTACTACTGTTCAATCTTTCTTTATATTGTAGTTACTGCACATTAATAAAGTTATTACTATTGTTATTGTTATTGTTGTTATATGTTAAATGAAACTAAGTTTTTTTTACTTAGTCATATTTTTATCAAACTTTTAAATTTTCATTTTGAATAAAGGTCAAGCAAATAACGTTAAAAATTCAAATAGAAGTAAAAAATAAAGTATTTTGTAAAATGCACGGTAGTCCATCGCGATGACGTATGTTACGATTATAATTTTCATTATTCAAATTTGCATGTACTACATAAGTAGTTTCGTATAAAATAAAACTTGTTTACGTAGCTTGTTGTTTCCCTTTTTCCTCTTTTTCTCCTTTTTTTGTTAAAAGTCTTTGAAAAGTATCTAAATTTTTCAAATATTTTTATGCTGTACCTGTATTTATATCCGAGTAATTTAACATATAATATCTATACTTATATATAATTATATATATAATTAAATATTTTTTCCACGCAATACCTATATCTACATCTAAATACCTTTCAAACGCTATTTGTTCTAATATTGCACTGTCAATTTATATTTTATCACGTATTTTCTCTTTATCATATTTTATATGATTTCTAAAATATTTTTTATCTTCTAAATTCAGAGGTTTCTTCGAAATAATTTCGATCTGATATTTCTGAAGGGTCAAAGCATCGCGCCCAGTAGAAGGGTTAACGTTTCAGTGTGATCGCAATGTCGACTTATCCGTTCAGGTTACCAGCTCTTATCTGTACGCTGAATGAATGGCTGTGCGCTAAAATCGGAGCCATCTCTACTTGTGGAAATGCTTTGATTCTGCGGGCCTAGTCGGTGATACTTTCGAAGAAAACTCGACCTTTCCTTATCTCGATAAAGAGGAATGCTTCGAAGAAGAATCCACCAACTGACCTCTCCGGACTTTCATCGCGGGCGAAACTCCCTTTTCCCTTCTCCTTCGGTTCTAATCGGACACTAATAGGTCCCTGAGGACGCCCACGCGGCCGACTATTTCAACGCACGATCTCGTCCGCATCCAATTACGGTTTGCAAACATGTATACTGGGTGTGTCAAAAACGTGCACGCTTTCTCTGAAATTTCTAGATTCTTTTGAAAGATTGCTTAAATCTTTCCTCACATCTAATAAATGCATTGGTGAATTAAGTGGATCAATAAATTAAACTTATAGAAGTTACTTCGTAATTTAATAACTCTAAAGTGTGAATATATAACAAAACTACACTCTGAATCAGTAGATAGTCACTTATTCAGTGGCATACTTGGCATACTGGATAATCAGTGAAGTTCAACTAAAAAAGGAAGAATGTTTGAGCATCATATAATTAAAGTACTGATATTTGCACATTAATTTCAATCTTTCAATACCATATTCATTGAATTTATGCACTAAAACAATATTAGTTAGATCACATAATAAAGATTAGTTAAGTTAGGGATTTCACATTTTTCATTCACTCATTACCAATAGCATACTTGGCACTGATATATATATATATATATATATATATATATATATATATATCTCTCTTTCTCTCTCAGTGTGATTATCCACTGATTCAGATTTAGAGAGTATATTTTTCAATTCAATAAATTCTAATTAAACTAAATTTTAATTTGGGAATTAATGACTAATTTAATATTGTATATGTATAATATATACCAATTAAATATTTAGTAAAAATCATGTTCATTCTCTTTCTCTCTCTCTCTCTCTCTTAAAAGAAAGATGTTAGATTTTTCTGTTATAAAATCTAGGGAGAATTCCGAATAAAATAGAATATAAATTTGATAAATGGTATAGTTTAAAGATTATTCAACATCGAATATTGAAAAGTTCCGATAAATTAAATTTAAAAACTGTAGGTGTAGTAACTCTATTTTCTTATAATTCAATTTTAGGCACACTCTTCGCTTCATATTCCATTACTGTACAAAATCGAAAAAATTGCAACTAACACAGTGTATAATAAATAATAAAATATCCATCAAAAGAGAAAAGCTTAACTTCATATTCAATGGAGATAAGTAATTGATATTATTACTCGGTAGCCGAGAGAAAGCGTACTTCTGATGCACCCTGTATACACGATCTCTTCGTTCTCTTCGTCCGAGAGCCGTGCCCTTCGTTCCGCCGCGTAGGCAAACGGCCCACGGCCCTTATACTACATACCGCAATGTAGGAAGAAAATTAGGATATGGATACGCTGCGAGATGGAATCGGACGTCGACGCCCGTCCGGTCTCGCTCATAAATGTTTGAATTAATCTGTTGGACGACTCCGCGTATATTTGTCCTTCGTCGTCTTTGTCCTCTCTTGTATTTTCTAGTAAAGATCCTCAAATTTTGCGGTGGCCAACATCCCATTATATCCGTCTATAATAGATTCACCTACTGTGTCTCACAATGATAATTTCCATTTAAATGATTTTAATCTTAGTTTATATATAATGATTGAAAATGCAATTTCTATCTCAAAGATATGAATAACTCTGATCTTCGTTATGCAATCAACGTTCAAATTAATATTCTGCTATAGTGCATGACTATTTTAAATTGAAGATATTTTTAGAATAATTAAAATAATTTTGATAAATATGACAAAAAATTATTTAAAAAGTTATAAAAAAAAATAAAATTATTTTTACTTTAAATATAAAGCGCCACTACGGTCTGAATGTTAAGATGTTGATTATATATTCATTTAAATGAATTAATTTCAGAAATGATAATTGCGTGCCGATGTGGTTGTCGGACTTTCAACGCAATCAATCTGAAATATTAATAATCTCTCCAAATTTCCCAAATTTAATCTTAAAAAAACTGTAATAAACTTATTGCGAAAAATATTGCCTCGCTTGACAAAATTATTTTTGTCAAAAAACGTTTCTTTTTTATGAAAGAAATAAGAATCTCTTTCAATATCACATCAAATAAAAACTCTACTTTGCTAATTAAGATACTTTCTACAATTTAATTAATAAAGTAATTATACAGTTATCTCAAGACCACTTTAAAATCGTCGTACGGAATTATTTTTGTGTAAATAATACATAAGTATTCACAAAAAACTTAATAAAATCTTTTTCTTCTACTTTCCTATGTTACCACACTTTCTTTGAAAAATCGCAATACGATATCAAAAATTTATCATTATATTTTTTTCTCTTTTCAATATCACTATTATTTTTGCATATAGAATAAAAAATTAAGATAATTATTAAAAAATGAAAAGGAAAAGTGCTACGAGCCTAAGGTTAATCATTATAAATTAAAAATTGGAAACGTTAGTAAATAAACATGTCATTTAAAAATATAAAACATTAAGATTATTATTGTTTTCATGAAACTAACATTTGTAGGTATTACTGTTCATCTGTAAATTTCATTGGACTATGATACATTTTTTTGAATAAATCCTGATAGTGTAAAATTATTAAATGAAAATCGAAATCCTTTTTTAAACCGCTATTGTTTTTGTAAAAAGCCTTTTAATCGGATAAAAAATTCGTAAGGTTTGCTTGATCCATTTTTCATTTCTATATTAAATCACATACGTTTTGTATGCATTTAAACGAGAAACAATATATGTTAATGTTTTTTTTGTCATAATTTTTAACGTAATTAGGACTGAAACTCTTGTAAATGAGGATCTTTCGCCTTCTGCCAGCGCTTTCTAATGTAAACACTTTCAGTCTGAAAAGTTTAAATTACCAACTGTACTTTTGTGTTATCTTAAGTAAAGCGGCGAGTTAAATCGTATAGGTATTAAACCAATTAAAGGAAATTACTCCGATAAGCCTAATGAGCTTTGTGTAACTAACTTTCGTCGCGTTTTTAACTATGTATATCTCTTGTCTGTGAGAAGAAACTGTACCGTCTTTTGATTTAATTAAACCTGCTTGATCATTGACATTAAATAATATTTAAGTCATTTATATGCATATCTCATTCCGCCGCTTTTTAATTTTGTCACTTGGTAAGTAGAGCGGTAATAAGGCGCTTTCATGGAATATCTTGATGAAACGATAATTATAATTATGTTCTTGCTACGCAACATAAAAAACCTTATTTGTAGAAAATAACATTAACCAGTAATTTTATACAATAAGTATATTTTTTCTTATATAAACAAAAGAACTTTACGTGTTTCTTATAGAAATTAAATTCTTTGACCATACGAATACTTTTTATACGCCCAAATAATATTGTACAATTTTTATATTTGTTTATTTTTTAAACAATATACTTTAATTATTGTGTATCTTTCTAGATAAAATAATTTAGAGAACTATATAATCTATTTAATTCTTTATTAATAAATGACTAATCAATTTTTTTTTTAAATAAGATTTTTTGAAAGATCTCCCTTGATGAATAGTTTTTGCACTCATTTCAAAGCAGTGTTATATCAATTTTAATGTTAATTTAACACATATTTCTTATCTACTACAATCACTTTAAATTGTTGTTATATAAAAGGTATATTGCAAATTTTGGAGAGATTTAAACAATTTCGTATACAAAGTTTTGTATTAAAAAAACATTTTATTGGAAAATGTATTATATTTTAATGTGAGAATTTTACTTAAACTTACATTATGTTAAAGATAATAATGTAGTCCCCCAAAAAACCGATTACAAAAATCCATGCAACAATCAAAGTGTTAATAATTTATTCATTTACCACTGACATCTTGCGGCTATGAAAACAGGGGAAAATTAAAAAAAAGGAATAAGAACTCCAATCTCTTTTATTGTTAAAACGTGAAGCTTTTTAACGGGAATATGTCGTTAAAAGTATAAAATACAATCGTATTGAAAAAACAAGGACACTCTTAGATACACTCTTACCGGCATTAGAACTTCACAATGAATTACATGAATAGAAGATATGTGGATCGAGCGGAACACAATACATACAACACGGCATACACAGGACTACGAAAATAGCTGCTTATTGACACCTCGACGACGAGCGATATTCCGCGATTAAGTAATTGCGACTCGCGACGAGGCAGGAAATGTTTCTGATAACGACCTCTAACAGGAATTAATAGCAGGGCGGAGGACGCGTGATTACGCGCCGCGGCATGAATCGACGCTTATTACAAACGTTGAATTTGAAATCAATCTCCATTAATGAGATTTATAATTAGGGACAAGGTCCGCCTGATGATCCGGGAGCGAGAGAACCGTGCCGCCGGCACCGCACCGCGCCGAGTGCCTCTCCTTGAGGCGCGCTGTGAATAGACAATAATTATTCTTTAGTAAATTATCGGACCTACACAGCATCACTTTTTCACGGCGATTTAATCGCGCTTAAGATACCTCTCTCGCGAGTTAACTCCGGCGGCGGCGGCGGCGGCGTGATCGGGCGCGAGAAATCGAGCTCTCGCGCCGGGGATTTATCGACCAAGGCCGTCTCCTTCGAGCCAGGATCGTCGTTTCTGGGTAATCACTTCGCAACAATGTTTAATCACGGCCGCAAATATGGAGCGTTATAAATCGACCGTGCAATCACATCGAGGCGCGTACACGTATGCGTACGTACCCATGTACGTCCAGCAATCGTTTATAATGACGGATCGCGCATAATTAATTGCCTACGATGATGCATTGAAATCGAGAATTTTTGCGAATCACGAGTACGTGGTCTTGATTGCTCAAGTACAATGTGATAAATAAAGCGTCGACTTTTTGTTACTTACAAAGAGAGATGCATTTTATATGATACTTTGTTTAAAAATATTAAAATCGATATTATATATCGTATCGCTTGATAAAATTGAATAGTTAGGAGTGAAGGATGCAGCAGAAAACATATACATAAGTAGCTTTAAATAACAAGCAATTGTAATAATATCTTTAGAACTTTATGAAATATTATCACAACTTTGTTACTTATTAAATTATACTGTATTAAATTTTTTATCTTAATACATAATTTCTGCGTATATACTGCGTATATTTTGTTTGATAAAAATAGTAAAGAAGTTTTGCCTTAGTGCTATAGCTATTTTTTGCTTTCTATAACATTATTATCTACTTGCTTTTTAGCTATATTTATGCTATTTCTAGCACTTCCTATATTATAGACTGTGCGTATATATATATATATATATATATATATATATATATATATATATATATACGCGTAGACTGATCTGGTTGTAAAACACGATGGAAAAGGGCAACAGTGGTTTTTTATATATCGCTCGACGAATTGTTGAAGAAAAACCTGTCTCTTTAACGTTCCATTCAGGCGTAGCAATTTTTTTAGCTACTTAACTCACACTTTCTTTTCCTCTCGCCTTTTCTCGCTCTATCCTTTTCTGGAAGGACCGTTAAGCTATTTTACGGGAGTCTCCATGTAATTTCTTCATCGCCTTCTTCGATTCTACAGTCAGTCGCGCGAAAAAAAAGGAAGAGGGAGTGAATGAGAGAAACGAAAGATCCAGCAGCGCTGTAATTGACCGCGACAAATAAATCATAATGAGATGACTTCTTTCTCATTACTACAGCGGATGTCACGCTTTTACGCAATCTTTATCACTATTCATCGGCGGCGCTTAAACCGAAGTAAGATAGGAGAAAATCGAGGGAATAAATTCTTTCAACCCCGATGTAATCTGTTTACGAGCATCAGATAATGACGTAGCTTCTATAACAACGGAAATGATCATTTTTCCCAAGCATAACCTAGATAATTAGATATTATTTTTTACGGCTCTGCCTGTATTTTATTGCTCGTCCGCGGTTACTAAATTACATTTCCTGCAGCAGCCACAATGCTGCGTTCATTCGCGACAGTTTCCTCGGAATGCAATAAAACGCCAAATGCATTTGCCAAGCTATACGCGCTACAGAAGCCTGCGTCATATAAAAAATAGAAGTGTCAAAATATCTAGTGAAAACCGAGTGCATTATCTGTGATGTAAGAAAGTGTCGGATGAGACAGATGAGACGATAGCAGTGTTGAAGGCATTGTTTATTGAGTTCGAGATGAATCTGTTGAAAGCGAGAATTTATCATAATTTCCGATATTAAATCATATATTTTCTCGACAGATTCGATTAAGTAAAATCTTTACATGATAAAATACATTAAGATATAATAGATAAAAGAAAAGATATTGAAATCAGAAATTAACGAAAGATTATTAATAAAATAATACAAAAGCGTTAATTGCAAAAATGATTACGATAATCTTTATTGCAAGGCATAAAACGAAAATATTGTCGCTATACTTGGCTAAGCGCATTACTGCGTATTAGCTTCAAAATTACGCGGAGAAGAAATGTAGAAAGATTTTAACTGAAGACGTCATATCGTTGCAGACTGAACAGAATGTGACGAAAGAGGAAGAGGGACAGAAATAAAGGCAGAAGGGATGGAATTCTCGACAAAGGTGAGAACGAGAAATCTCTTAAGAGATGCGACGCTTTAAGGACGCATTAAAAATGGCAGGCGGCGACGAAGCCCGAGGTGCAGTCCGCAGTTTACTGTAATATAAATTAGACTTGCTGTTCCAGCATAATCTGATATATTAACGAGTCAAACCTCGGCTGTACTCTCTTCCCCGCCCTCTGCCTTCTTCCATTTCGAACTAAGACGGCGGAGATGGGAGAAGATGCACCGGCCATGATGCAGGTGAGAGGGATGCGAATGTAAGGAGAATGATGAAGAAAGAGGGGCCGAAGGGGCAAGCCCGCGGGACGTATCGTCGATTTTTACTTGCTTAGTATCTGGCTTATAGTCTTGCAGTTTTTACGGTCTGCCGATCTTGCCGGGCTTAACGCCGTAATTGAAATTGTGGCCTTGCTTATCGGCCTGTCGTAACGCTGAGAAATGGATCTTTATTAGGGAGCTGCGCAGAAGTGGCGATCGCGAGCGGAAGAGGCGAGAAGAAGAAGTGGGTGGGAGAGATTAGTGCCAAGGGGCCGGAGAGAACGACCAGAGGCAAGATACGGTTCAGGGATTAAGATAAAAGGGGTGGCATTTCTCAGCAGAAACAAAATGATATTGGCCGCTTTCCCGGGTATCGCGGATTTAAATACTCGAAGGTGCGAATGCGAGACACGTGCCTTTATTACGCATTCTCCTTCTCTTTGTACTTCTCTTTTCTTTTTCGAGATTCGCTTTGAATCCTGGCTTTTTACCCAAGTTCATTCGGTCACTATATCGCAAATCCCATGAAAGTCCAACGACGCGCCATTCAGACAAGCGTGAATAACTTTCAGAATTTCAACGCTTATAAATTGCGATAAGTGAACGACGTTTAGTGCGCTCGGCACCTTCTCGTCTTCGTGATAAGATACGCGACTTGAAACTCATTTTGCGGTCTTTTCATACGGTGGATGTTTTAATGTAAAGTTACGTGAAGTGCACAAGACAAACAATATCCTAATAGTTATTCTAAATAGACAATATGAAGTAACATTTACGGTTACGTTTACTTTTCATCGTTCTACTTTTGAAATCTCGAGGTTTCTTATAATTCTCATTCTTATATAAAAACATTCTAACTTTATCACAGTTTAATACCAATTTTTTTAATAATTAGAAAGTTATTATTCTTGTACAAAAATTGAGAGATTAATTATTATTTGTCGTAATTTTTCAATATTCAATGTTAAAATCTGATATAATTTTACTTTAAAGTTAAGTTTTGAAATCGATTTATAAAAATGAATATTTTTAAAAAATCAAACCTTTATTATCTATTTTTATTATCTATTGCTTTTAATATAATTCATATTCCGCACGATTATAGGAACATAAATAATTTTGTTGATCATTTTCTAATTAATAATTCTTTTTTTGATGAATTGTTCGATACGAAAATTCTCGCGTTTAGTCGTAATACGATACCGCCAATTTAATTTAAGTTATTCAATAAAGAACACGCAGAAACTCGTCAATTCTCGTTACAACAATTCGTATTTTCATGTAACGTCGGCGCGAGTAAAAAAAATATTTAGAAGAGAGGAGAAACAATTCCAATAAAATTGGAGAAGCGACGGTCGCACACGCGGTGCGTTGCGTCGTGCGCGCACGATTAAAATAATTGGAAATCTATTGCAAAAAAATATATCGCCAGTCGCGAAACAATTGATCCTTCCGTGTCGATTCTTTTTCGCGTAATGTGGGACATCGAGCTGCGTTTGAATGATTTATTTGCAAACGCTGGCTTTTTCGAGTGCGCGCGTCGTCGGTGAACTTGATTGAATTAACGTGCGCGCGAAATGGCGCTCGCGTATTCGCATATACACACACACACACACACACACACACACACACACACACACACACACACACACACACACATATACATGTGTATGTAAATGTATATATAATATATATATATAATATATGTAATATATATAATATATATTTATGATATGCTTGAATACACGCACCGACGACATTATCGGCAGCCCGCGAATAAACTATCCGCTTGACGCTAACTGCAATCCAATTGGCAATCCACTGTAACTTGTTTCCCTATCAGTTGCAATTCGAATATACATATAAACTTGTTGTGGATAACGTGCCGCGCGAACTCGTTCGCCGCGATATAGTACTGTCGCGTTGGTGTCGTTAAATCGCATCAGCATCATTAGAACGGGTTCTATGTTGAATTACATCTCGTATACCTCTGATTTTTCAAATTCACTAAATATAATCCAGGCAGCGGAAGAGGTGTAAGCGGATTGCGCGGCGAATCGAGTGATTTTAAACTTTAGAAGAAAACGCTTTTTTATTCTGCAATGATAATCTGCATCTTAAAAACTAAAACAACAATTTCAATGATAATGCATATTTTTAATCACTTCATCAATTTAGGATAAATTGTATCGGATTTAAACGCAAATTAAAAATACATAGTTACGGCTCCAGTTTCAATTACAAAAATAGTTCGATATATTTGATCAGGAAATACAATCTAGATATTTTGTTGATATTTATTTCTATGTGTGTATGAGCACGATATATACATCATCTTAATTTGTGAACGTAGAAATTATTCAGAATATTCTGAATCGAATTGAATATAATCTAATTTGATCAAATTGATTGAAAGAATTTCAATAACTGTTAAAATAATTATATATAATGCTATTGCATTTAACTTGTTTTGCATGATCGTTTCCTAATTAATCTACGTTGACTGTAAACAGCGTATTGATCGGACTTGAAATTGCGTATCTCTATACGATTAGAGAAAGTGGTGACTCTCGGCAATGCAATGGGTTCTGAAGTAGGTTTAATGCACGCGAGTTCGATTCGCGGTCGCAATATTGACGAGTCTTAGTCGAGTAGATAAAATCACTCGGAATGATGCTCTCTATAACCACTTTTCATTGCATTGAAACCGATAAATAGTCGAGTGTAACGACGTTGCAAAAAAAAAAAAATATGCTACTCATGCGTTCAAATAAAAAAGTGAGATGCAATAACCCGTATAATTATAAGGACACTGTTCCTTTGTTTATATATTAATTCCTTTCGCGATGGTCAATGAAGAAATTTTTGTGTTTAATCAGAATTCATATGCAAGTTGCATAAATTAAAAAGTTTTCAATCGATCGTTCATATTTGTTTTGAAAATGAGAAGTCATAAATCAAACACATCTAAGTGATCGTTGTAATCTTATAATCTTTGTGAGAGAATAGATAAGCTACCAGATAAACTGTTCAAGAAATATACGATTGGTTAATTTAAGAGATACATTATGTTTCATTGCACGAGTGAAAAAGAAAAGAATGAGATTAGAGTTTGTTAATAAGCATAAAAAATAAGAGAAAATAAATAAAAAAGATTTATCAATATTCTTGATAAATCTTTTCAATAAGATCAAGGTTCAGTAAGGTCGATTTAATTTCTCGATACGAGATGTAGGTATCTTTATACTGAGTAAATGAAGATTTATAAATCTTGATTTTAATCATAATTGTTTATCTTAGTTTGTTTTAATCGCGAATGATTAAAGAGAATTTATTTCAGTCTTTGTTCGTGACGTGACTAAAATTTCCTTCGCTGAAACATGGATAGAGATACTTTATCTTCATTCATAATATGTAGCGAGGTTATTAAAATACGTTAATTATGCTTGGAATAACGTTGCTTTAGCCTCATTTGCAAGTTTTAATGTTGCTCTTGAAATAAAAAATACACATTTTCCTTAAAAACTAATCGCAGTTGTTTTGTGTATTCCTAGCGAATTAATGTTAATGCGACGTAATTTTCACGGGGAAGCATACATATGTTTTCTGACCAATTGCAGTTCCCGTTGGCAGTCAAGAATATGTTATTGTCACGTGCAATATATACTCGTGTATAAACGTGTATAAACGTGTGCTCGCAACAAGAAGGTCTGCACGACGAATCGCGGACTGCCTGTGCGGGAAGACTTAATGGCTCTGTTAATGTGTACCTCTGATAATTAGTATAAAATTGCTCGCAATTTATAATTTAATTACAGCCACTCCCACCACCGAAAGCATTTATTCACGTTCGCGGATTTGAGTTTGCAACTGGATATTCTCGTCGTGAATGCCAGCCGTCGTTCTAGCGCGTCCAATGGAAACAGATTACGTTAATTATCGTCCGCCATATATATTCCTGCTTAACTCCCTTTGTTTTTGTAACTGAAATTATGCTGCCGGCGTACTATTTATCTCAAGGGATCGACCGAACCAACATCTCTCACCTGGTTATATTCCGGAAGATGCTACAGATCTAATATTATTAAGCTAATAAAAAATGGAGTAACATGAAAATACCGAAAATTGAAATTCTATGAATTTCCTATACATATATTTAAAAGTTAAATATCTAAAGTATATTTCTAATATATAGAAAAGCAACGTACTAACGTATTAACGCCTACACTCGTTCATGCAAAATACGAACAGGTTTCTCTTCCTCGCAAAACGTGTCTAAAACTCGTACTGCCCTTCTCTCCAGTCTTCTTTCGCAGGATAACATATCTGCTGAACCAGTTCAAGAAAAGAATGTTAAAGCAAAAGAGGAGGTTTAGACGGGCCGTAGTAATTTCTTAACGGTTCCAGAAATTATGCGCCTTAATTATGCGGCGCTTGGAGGAAAGAGGAGCGGAGACGAAGAGGAGAGCTATGCGTTTTAGAGACCCCACGGAATGGCTAATTGCCGCGCTCTGCCAGTTTGATTGCAATTCTTTGCGAAGCATCGAAGGAAGAGAATGCGGAGCGAGAGAAGAAGGCCGGAGCGGGGGAATATTAAGGCGGAAAAGGGAAGTTATTCGCTGCTTAGGAATAATTGTTAGAAATAATTTTTCACTATCAAGACATTGCGAGATAATTGTAGGGCGTAACGGGGGAGGGAATTTGCAGGATGGCAATGTGTGCGTGCACGTGTATATGTGTTTATACACGTGTGTGTACACGACAGTAATGGATAGTTGCTCGTTATCCGTGCGCTCTGCTAGGGGAACTGTTCGAAATTATAACCTCCGCGAATGTTTTACGACGCCGCCGAGCATTGTGTACGAAACCCCGTTTCCATTTTTCTCAGCAACTCGCGCGTCTCCATTTTTCCGGACCGCAGCACGGAGCCGCTGGGAATTTATGCTTTACTTAAGCTCGGCGTTCGCGTGACGTTTTCGGAAATTTTGGGACGGCAGCTTAATTAATTTATTACCATGTGCGGTGACTTCAGAACCAAAAGTTGCTTCCAGTGACCCAATTTCTCGGATCGCTCGCATATTATACGTGATTAACCAGCACGTTCTAATCAATGTTTCATGTTTTTTTAAGGAAAATTCTCTGCGAGTTCTCATTAAATCTTTTTGCGATCGAAAGAATATGAGTTTTTATAATTACAGAAGAGTACATGAAGTGCTTTGAAGCATATGTTTGCTATTAAAACCCACAGAATTTTTTTCAATCTGAATACATCACTTTCAATGAAAGAATGATTAATTGCTCTATTTTTCCAACGAATTTCCATGATTATTAATCCTCAAAGTTTTGCTGAAGCAATGTCCATATGAAGAAAATAAAGTTCTTTTTCATTTAATTACTTAAATATTTTTTTAATTTAATTATTCGCACTTTATTCACTTTGATGTTTTAAATTTTCAATTCTTCAACCCCTCCATATATTAAATAATCTTATAATTCTATTACGATTACATTTTCCCAAAGGAAAACTTGCCGAAATACAATCAAAGGGAAACGTGAAGAGTGCATCCTTTTACTTCCTCTTTTTAAATACCAAATACGCACGAGTAAGTTAATTAACATTTCTCGGCGTTGGCTTTTGCCGTAAAGAAATTTTATTATTAATCATCTTTAAAATTCGCGCAAATAATAAGATAATTTTAATATTTTTTAAAAGTTTTGCTTCTTAAGATATAGAAATATAAAGAGTTCTGTCGTTCTAGGCATTAAATATCACAGTCAAAGTTAATTTGAAAAGAAAAATCCTTAATAAATGCGAAAATATTTTGAACGTTCTCAAAATGTCTGTATTAGAAATATTCACAATTTTACAGTTAACTTCGTCGATAAATATATTCTAATTTTTACGAATTATATAAATCGTCTTATAAATATATCATTTATGCAAGATCAATCGCGCACATGTACTTAAAAGTAAAACATTTTACTTATATTTGATTTAAATATTCTAGGAGCCACAAAACATTATTTTATTTTTTTATTAATAAGTCACAACATTAGTTTCTCTTTGAAATGTCTTTCTTTTGATTAATATTAAAAATTCGGTTAAAAATATTTAATCGGCATGCACCGAAATTACGCGGCTCTTTTTTTCGGTACGGATGCAACGAAGACTTTACTGCGTGTAATGACGACTTACAGTGGGTGGCGCATTAAAATGTTTGTTTTTTCTTGGGCTCCTTGGACGACGTTAACTCACCGGCTCATGCTCCGCTCCCTAGAAACGCTTCGCCCGTAAATAATACTTTCTGCGCAAGTGTCACATAACGTCTTCTCGCTACATGGACTTCGTTTCAGGCGCGTTTTTGCGGCGACCTGCGACGACGCATCGTCATATTCCTGGCACCGACGCCGGATTCCCGACACTAGTTAATAAACTAAAAAGCAAAAGGAATAGTAAGAGCGAAAGAAAGAGGGAGAAGTAGACTGAGAAGAGAAGAGGAATGAATAGAAAACTAGTGTTAAAGCGTACGTCAGAGTGGGACTCAGCTAACTAGCTTCCAGGCCACCCCTAAACTTGGCTTCTCATTTTCTGAAATATAACCCAATGTCCATGTTGCCATTCCATTCGACAAACTCGACTACTTCTGAATAGGAATAGAGATAGAGATAGAGATAGAGTGCGCGCATCAAAGTAAAATGAAAGGAAAAAATACATAAAGAGAAGCGAATATCCGCAGCTTTGAAATCATTCTGTGCTTAGACTTTGAGTAAACTATTTATCTTCGACTAGTAATTCGATAAATCCTCTAGAACTCACCGTTCTTTCCTTTTAGCAGACGCATTATCTTCTTCTTCTCTTATACTTATTCCTTATTCATCCGAACAAACATTTTCTCTCTTTCTTCCTTCTTTTTCTTTCCTTTTGTATATCTTCATCATGAAGCAACTGAAACAAATACGTATCGCAACGAGGTCAGAATTTTCCGTGTTTGAATGGTTTTCACAGTGGAGAAAGAAATTCAGTGAAACAGAACTTGCTAGGAAGATCATTGAAAATACGGATCCGTAAAAAGGGTTATGGTTTTCTGTGAACTTTTTTTAACACCAATTCTTATTATATCTATAAATGTCCACAAAAATGTTGCGGAGTAATAATGAGTTTAATATCGACATCTTAAATCTCATTTATTTTTATTATTAATGTATATTTTGCCTAGTCATAAATTTATAATATTTAGCATTTAGCTAGTTATAAATTCGATTATGTATAATAGATTTATTAGTGCAATAAAGTTTAGTGAAATTAATTTATGAAATATATAGCATATATAATATCTATTATATCTTAACGAAAGGGAGAGAAAGAGAGAAAATGAGAGAGAAAGATTATTAATTCTGATTAAAATGAAATTGATGATGTTTAATATGAAATGACATTTATCAAACTACATATGAGAGATGATGTGTATAATATCAAAATTTCAGTTATAAAGTATACACAAGATTTTGCGGTACATATATATAATATATATATATATATATATCTCAAAATATCATTCTATTCCATACTGAATATAACATTTCATACAACGATCATGGCACCGATTTAATATTGCACACTGATCTCTCAACTAATTCAGTAGAAACCACAGTGAAGCATTGAATTGATAATATCTATAATATACATTCGCGGAAATAACCCCTGCGATCGACGCCGTTTCTAGTTCTCTCTCTCTCTCTCTCTCTCTCTCTCTCTCTCTCTCTCTCTCTCTCTCTTCCCTGCAGGGCGAACTTCGGCAATAATTCAGCGCGCTTTTTGCGCGTGTCGCGAATATAGATCGCGGCCTCCACACGCGCGCGTGCGAATCGATCGCGCGTCGCGCACCGTCGCTTTTTGCGGTCACGTCGAGCGATGTTCACGGCGGAGACAAATGAACTCAGGTCATGATCATTTTTCCAACTTCGTCCCGCGACTTCTTGTCGAGCGGTGCAAGGTGAATCAGCTAAAAAAAAATGCTGGAGTTCTGCGAGCCGCGCTTAGAAATATCCGATCGGCGCGTAGCGTCGCGACGCCGCGCCACACCACGCCGTTTCGCAGACAACTTTTTGCCTATAACTCAGAGCTTTTTGTGTTCGCCTCACGTCGAACGCAAAGTTTCTATCCATGTATACGGATCGTTTGTTGCGATAAATGTTGCGTACCATCCGCGCCACGATTCGATATGAGACTTTCATTTCCGCGAAACATTGCCTTTTACGCGCCGAGATGATTAAATTTCTCGCGCGTACGAAATGTAAATTTAAATGCGAATGTTAAATGGATGTTTTCACTTCTTCAATTAATCAGATACCACCCTGCGATAAGGATATTGATAGAGATTTCTATTATTTATAACTTTCATAAATATAACTAGCATTATTGCTTATAACTTTTATAAACATAATACAAAAATATATAGAATTTTTTTCAATTGAATTGATGCCACATGGAGGAAACGATTTCGCTGAAATATCTAAAAATTTAGTTATAGATATAGATCTGAAAATAATTTTATTGAACTTTTTAATTTAAATAAAAAATGAATGAGGTGTAAGACGCTCAAGCTGGTTACTAAAATGTCAAAACTATTTGCAACGATACTCGTCATGCTTGAGTTTCTTATATAATTATTTTGATATTTCAACGAAAAATTATTTCCCGATCTATAATCCTGAATTTTTAGATATTTTAGCAGGTTGTTCTTTTCGTGCAGACATTATTGAACGATACCAAGTAAATGAATTTTTTTTATTAATAAGAACTTTATACACAACGGATAAAGCATTAGAAAAGAATTGGAAAAGGAAAGCCGAATGTACTCAGAATGACACGGAAGAGTTAAGAATACCGAATCGATTACACTACGTTATGCTAGAACAATAGCACTCAATATCGAACAAAAAAATTGTCGTTGTGACGATAAAAAGTTGAGAATTCATATGCTATAGATGACTATAGATACTAATAATATGGTGTGTTCCGATATATCCTGTTAGTATTAAAAAGTACAGTATATGTATAACACAAACCATAGATTTGTAGATCTGGTAGTGTCGAAACATGTCCAATATATAGTTAATCGTTATTCTTCTCAATGACTTAGCCTACATTCATTTTTATTTCATTGCACAACTATTCTTCCAAGAATTCACCTTAATAAGATAAAATCAATTCAATCGTTCACATCTGTCATCCTTTTCCACGCTCCTCGGTCAACGCACCTCTTCTCCCTTTATCATCATTCACTCTCTCCGGTGCTCGCTGGGATTCTCTTGCCCTGCGGCTTTTCCCTCTCTGTTCCTCTCTTTCTCATATACATTACTCTACCTCGGTCCTTGGCCTTCTCCTTTGATCCTCTGCATCCATCCTTTGCTCTCTTTCGCCGGGGCTCTCCGGGCAATCTCGCTCGATAGAGCCCGCGTTAATTTGCATAGCCACTTCGAGAGCCGCACGATCAACGGCCGCTATCGTATCGCTGTAACTGGCGTAATATTGCGCCGGTATGAACTTATCGCTCAGGAAACGATACGATGCCGATACTTTTCTTCTGCTCCTCGCACGCTCGATCTTAAGTCGCGTTTAAAACATCGAATGCCATCTCCGCACGCTATCGCTGCATTTTTTAGAATCCTTTTCGTTGGATTGGAACGATGTGTTATATTAAAAATTTATGGATGTATAAGCATATATTCGTATGCACGAGCACCGTTTATATCGACAGCGAAGGACTATAAAACGAAAATTGACAGCGGCAATTGAATTTTTCAATAAATGCTATGCTTCACAGTTGTTTATACGCTATATTTGGTTGTCCGGCTGTCAATAATACGACTTGAACCGCATCTTCATTAACTGATTATTAGGATAAAATTTCTCAATAAAATCGTAACTTCAATTTTTCATCATTAAACCAGCTTTTTTTCCCATAAAACAAGTTAAGCGAAATTATTCCGTGTACATATTCTCCAAGACGAGCTCAAGTCTCATATTATTTCCAGAAAGTAAATTCTGATTAAACATTTCATTTTTCAATCACGCTGATTTCCAGAGATCCCAAACTACCCGAAATTCAAGGCTTTCAATTACTCCTACAGATAAATTAGATCGCGACCGGTAGATTAAACCGGTCCAGCTCGAACGCGACGGTTATGACTCGTAAAAATCGAGTCGCATCGATCAGACGGCGTGCGAGTGGAGGCTGGGAGAGTCGAGAGATATATAAACGGCAGGGAACGAAATATCCCCGGGTCGATGGCTCGAGCCTGATGTCACAACGAATGCCTTATCGATACCGTCCTGTCGAACGCTCATACGCGAGATATTCCGCATAGCAGTGTCTCGGTAATTGGATACACGATCGGCCCGCGGTGGTTTTCGTGTCGAAACTCGATCTGATCCGCGAACGACGGATTCAGAAACGTCCCGCGCAAGGTACACCTGCCCGTTTCGACAGGCCACGACGCGAATGACGATAGTGTAAAAGCGAATTTGCACAATTTACTCTTGACGGTCGTTCTAAATAAATCGTTCAGTCTGAAAGATAAGCGGGACAACGAAGTTTCCCGAAAATCGATTATCCATTTGAATAACAAAACGTTACATAGAAAGAACGAAGTTTCGCTGAAGTATCGAAAAATTTAGTTAGATACGGATTTGAAAATAATTTTGTGTGAACCGTCGAAACATCAAAATAATTATGTAAGATGCCCAAATCAGTTGTGCTAAATTATAACAACTTTTTGCAGCATTGTCATCAATGCTTATGCGTTCTATAATACATAATTATTTTGATGATTTAATAAAATTTATTTTCAGGTCTGTAACGTTTTTTCCATGTACTTTATCTAAATGAATCCATCAAAATATACAAATTCTATTTAAGTCCTGTATAAATTTTAGCTATGTAGTGTTTTATTCCGAACAATTTAGGAACAAACGTACATGTGTGTACGCACAAAAATGTTTAAATTTCAACATTGCTACAATAACTACATTTAAATTGCATTAATTTCTTATGATATGTCTGTACCGCAAAGTGTACCTGTGCATTCGCGGTAAATGATTAATAATATTCCGCGTACAGGCGAACGAAGCTCAAGTCTTCGACTCGCAGATTTCGACAGCGGAAACGACGTCGGGACGTTGCCGTCGTTTGTAGATCGCCCGGAGTCTCACTTGCACAGATGACACGATAAGTCCTTCGAAGTCATCAATACTTTTCACTGTGACCATTTGAATGAAATATCATCGCGAGCGGTTGCGTTCTTCCTTGAGCAGGAATGCAAACGTGCACAACCTGAGGCAAAATTAATACACCGACCTCTCAAAATGTCCACGAAATGCAAAATTTAGAGGAATTACATTAAATTTTGAGTTTTAATTCTAAAATCTTCTCTAATTCATAATTGATCCAGAATACCAAGTGAAAAGGATACTGATCTTTATATTCTCCACACATTAATAAAATTTTCTGTTTGAGAGAAAACAAATATACGTTCAACATTTGTTTCGCAAAGAAAAGAATAAAGGAAACAAATGTAAGAAGTGCAAAACATCATTATAAAGAAACAAATCGATTAATGTGCGTATTTGCTCGAGATGCATTTTGAGATAGTCTCATACTCGTTTCCACCAATGTAGATTAACTTTAATCTCGGTTCAACTGACTTTTTATGTATTTCTAATTTTATAAATCAGAAAAAGATGAAGAGTTACTTAAATCGTGATTAAAATTGAACTACATTGGTAGAAATGGGCATTAGTCGACCAGGTAACGAATAGTCGATGCACGATAATAATCCATGTCGCCTATAATAAGCCGATCGCGAAGTAACTAGTAATGCGCGCCGGTGACTGATTCTAGCGGAATTACGCGCCACTGATTAGCGCGATACCATAATCCCCGTAAATATGATTACGAGGAAATGATTATCCGCGTGCCGAACCGGTCGTGCATACCAATCGATAGTTATGAGTCCGTAAATAGATTCTTCGGAAATTTCGTAAAGCGAACATGCAGCATCATGGAAACAATGAAATCGAGAAATAATATGTGAGAATATTTGCTATACTGTAATAACTCGCACAAGATGAGTTGTATGATAATATTTTACACACGGGGCATACAAAATTCCACCGTCAGATAGGGAAAATTGATACAACAATGTTCTGTGAAATGTTCGATGAAATGTCGCATAGTATTTGTGTAAATGTCGACATGCCATGCATTTTTTCGTTCGGTAATAAACAATACCGAGTAACGCTCGGAACATTGCAAAAACAAAAAGTAAAAATTAGAACGACATGCTTCGACATTTCATGATATAGTATAGGATGACATATAATAATTATATGAGTTATTCTTCTATTTTTACGCAAGCTTGTCGATACATTCATAGTAATTTCCGGATCGCTTTAATTGCCCGCTGTTATTTTGCAAACTCGTTAACTACCTACACTGATAGCCGTACATTAATTATAGAGTTCAACATTTCTCTCTCTTTTAACGGTAACATTTTCAGATTTGATTCTCTCTAGATTTCCGTAAAGATTTTTTTTATTTAAATCATTAAATACAAAATATTCTTATAATTGCGTTAGATATAGTATAGAAATTAATTCTCTTAATAGTTGATTGAAATAAATTTGTCCGTTGAAAGATCGGAAATTATTATCGTGTGTCGATATAGCCATAATTATGTACAACGTGAATTAGATACAGTAAAAAAGAGATAATTATTTTAATAATTACTACTTTGCGTGAAAACAGTTTTTTTAAATTCGAACAGTCTCTCAGTTTTTCATCGTTTTTGAAAATTTAGTTTAAGTTATTTCAAAACAAATTTTACTCTCTTTGTGAAGTGAAATTTATAAAGGAAAAGGAGTTAACTGACTTTAAAAAATTAATAAGAATAATAAAAATTCTTTTATAATATTAAAATTTGTATTTTCTAATTGTATCAATTTAATCTATTATGAAATAAAAATTCATAGATAAGTCAATTGTTGAATAGTTTTTTATATGAAGTGACTATTAGATATGAATGTATATAAATTTTAAATAAGAAGATATCCTATATTTGGTTGACGCGGATCTTATTAGTTAAGTATTTCTAGTATGAATTTATAAATTCTGATCCTAAAGTGTTTTAATTTATTTTTCGTAAAAATATATATTATGTTATATTTTTTATTAATTGTAAAACTTAATTGATATATATTCGTCAATATCAAAATTGCCATGCAAATCGATAAAAAATTTGGTTCGATTTTAATATATAGAGATAGCTTACGCGACTAATCGATGAAACGATAGTGATAGATCGGATATAAGGGAAATCGGCAATTCGTTGACGTTACCAAGTAGACACAAATACGAGAAAAACGAGCTCATGGCTCGCTATCGTTCAGATAGACCCTAATGCTTACGCAGGAAATTTGTGACCCATTGGACCGGACTCGCGAGGGTGCAAAGCAAATGTTTTCTTTCGATGTCCTCCCTAATGCACACATTTAAGTGTACTCCGTTCGATCTATAACGGCGACGGCCGCAAACTCCGAGCGCATCCTATCAGGACAATATTATCTCGAAAAATATTTAACAGCGATATTTGGGTTTCGATTTTATTTAATGTTACGTCCGCGGCGCGCGAGAAATATTCGGCAAATAAAATGGCACAATTGCTGCAATGATATACAACGATGGTTGTGGACTGCGGAATACGTATACGGCTTCGGTGAATCAATTTTCGCAACAAAGGGATTAAATTTTTTTCGGCAACACATGCATTTCACTCGCTAATCCTTAGGCCAATTTAGAGAGACTATTGTTTTTCTATAAAAATATGATATTTCTCTATTGACATTTTCTTTTTTAAATTTTGCAAAAATACATTTTTTTCTTTTGTTTAATTGTTCTGAATGAATTTGTAACGTTTCTCTATCGCTGTAATAAATCATGAGAGTTTCAAGTGTTAGGAAACGTAATCCACCGTGAAGTCGAAATTAGATTCACCAGCTTATAGATGATGTCTTTGATCAGATATATTTAAAATGCTTGTATTTTATTTATTCTTCCTATTTATTTTTTAATCACGTTATTTTATCTCAAAGGGATCATAATTGACATTTGATTACATTGTGATATGCAATTAATAAAAATTCTAACAGTGTATATGTGTGTGTGTGTGTGTGTGTGTGTGTGTGTATCTAGGTATATTATTGTATTAAAAATTAATTTATTAATCAATTTTATATGATACTTATGTACCTAATATATAATAAATTGTTGTATTATTCTTTTTGTACTAAAAAAAAAACATAGTGGTAGCAACTATAAAGGTGAAAGCTATACAAGTTTTATATGTACTTTATTAATTTATATGTAATTAATTTATAAAATATTTTATAGTTGCAATTATAAAATAATTTATTCAACCATGTGTAATTCTACGTATGTAGAAAATTTGTACATTAGTTGCCATCATTATGACTTTGTCTTTTAGTATAATATGAGACACTAAAAAGGATAAATTAGTTATAATTCTTCTGTTTTTTTTTTGTGATTACTACTTACACTTGATATATCTTTCAGATTTTAAAATTTATTTTCATCGATTATGTACAACTTGATTATTATACATCTTTTCGATAGATTTCTTCGAAGCGAAAATCGGGTAAAAGGCTCATAACATTATCGCGATTGGCGTACAAGTATATCATCGCAAAAAGGAGAAAGTTCTACGCGTTCGAGGGAGCTTATTTAATCGCGATTGCTATCGATTTTCCGTACCAACTATGCCTCAATGGCGCGGTTAGTCGCAACGAGTCCGAGAATCGACGAGAAGATCCTGCGGAAACTGCGACGAGATTCTGACGATAAAACAGCGGGCTACGCCGATGCCTTCAATCATGTATGAAGTGATCGCAATGAACGTTTACAGTATTGAAAGGCATGCTTTCACGGCGCGGACGCTATAACTCGTACCTTGCCATTAATATAATCTCGTATAGATCGTTTTAAAATTCTTCGTTGCGAGATGAAGCGAAGAAAGAGCCGGGCTGTTACTGCGGATCAATTCAATAGTATCGCTTGCGACGCAAATTGATTTGCGATTAATCGTGCCGCTGTAAAGTCCGAAAATATGATATTGCGTACACGTTTTGCAATTTGTCGGTATTCTGCGTTAGTTTGTATCTGATACATACCATTTTTTGAGTCTCGATTTGAGCTTATTAATTTTTACAGAATTGTTATCCGAAGTATCGGCACAAATTTTTTGCAATTAATTATAGAGTTTAAAAATACGATATTATATGTTAATTATTTTATGTATTACATCTTATTTTTAATATTCTATTCATATTATAGTTCATATTTCTCGTTGCTTACAAGAGAAATTGATTACCCGCGAGAAATTGATTAATTAAACTTCTAAAAGAAAAGAATTGCCTGTCGTTTGTAATCCAGAATAATTATTTTGTGCGGGTTAGTTTTGATTTTCCTATTTCACATGATCGTTATTTAAGTATAATAATATCGTTACAAGTAGAATTAATTTTGTTGAATTAATAAAATCCACTGTAAAAGAAACATATTTATTGCGCACACAGTTTAAAATATAAAATATTGTAAATTAATTTCTCTGTTGGTTTTGTTATCTCTCTGTTAATTATCTTTTTTATTTAATTTTGCTTTAATGATATAATTTTTATGTACATGCGTTTATTACATTATGATTGCTTGAAGGATTGGCAATATTCAAATATCATGTTTATTTATTATCTTTTATATTTATATCATACATTCATATATATAAAATTATTTTTAATCTATCTACTTTTAAAATTTAACTGAAACACTAGATCTATTAATGTTACTGTAATTTGCATTCATCGTCATTAAATGCACACTTTTTTACCCTCAAGGAAAGCGCTCTAGCACAAACAGTTATACATCCTGCGCAAGCACCAACAGCCTAATGTGCGATGGAAACGTGCGGAGGAAATCCGGTGCGTTCCCGGCGGAACGCGGAACGCGTGAATCCAACGTGATCGCGTGCGATCTCTCGATCCGTAATGAAAATTCCCGGCTGCATTGATATGCATCTACAAGATTCCGACTGAACTCGACGCGCTCCCGGCGTTCATTTCGTGCGATTTCAGGACTTTCCGCCGGAATCTCGTAAAAGCGAATTCTTCACGATCGCTCGCATCACCGTACCGTCCTCTCGGGACTGCATCCCCTTGATGCATCTAGGTAGAGCGCGATGGAATCCATTTCGCAGGTGTAATATTCTGGGACAAGTTTAAGAGCTGTCCGTCCTGTTTTTCACTGTCGAATTCGCGATAAGAAAATTATTATTAAAGTTTAAGGGATGAAACATAAGAAGTATATACATCGATGGTTCCACGCTTTCTTTTATAGATTATACACTTTCTTATTATTTCTAAATTAATTTTGGTAAATGTTCACTTTTTAGGGGATGCTTTTCCAATGACATTAACCTTGATAACCAATAACGAGCAACAGTTAAAATCTGTTGGAGGTTACTCAGGGTCATGATCTTAACAACATATGTCAAGATCAAGATTATTGGAGAAGCATCCCTGGAAGTGAATTTAATTTTTAATAAAATGTTATATAAAAATATACATTATTTTTATCACATTAACGATTAATTTTGCTATAAATTACTAATTTTAATATATTAGGTGTTGGAATTAATTCGTAGCGTTTTTAATGAAAGAATGTTATTTATTTCACATGAGCATTAAAAAATACATTAATGAAAGTACTTCCCATCACTTGTAAAACGCTACGAATTAATTCCAACACCTAATATTTTCATTCAAAACAGAAATCCATTTAATTTTATTTGATTTTTAAATCAAATGGAAACATGGAACGCATAGAAAAACAATGACCATTTTGGCAATAATTGTTTATTGTTTGAGAAATATGACTTTTATTATACTAAATAACAGTCACTTGGTTTGCTCAAAAGAATAATCGCCTGTGAATCTTGTTTTTAATAAATATTTCGGTTTACTCCAACAGATAACACCCGAATTATTCAACAGTAATTGTAGATTGGGAATTTTTACTAATCGACCTCGAGTTTTGTTCGGAGCATTTAATACGCGACTGATCAATTTATTTCCGAGATTCACAATGTTTTCATTTAATAAAAAAGCAAACCGGATCAAAACACGACATCGAGGACCGATAATTCCAATTTAAAAAAAAGAGCGATTGCAGAGCAGCGAGGCGCGAAAAAAATAATTCGCCAGCATATATTTCGAGCATGCAAATCTCGTTTTTGCTGGCATCACCCGGTACACTCGAAACAATGAGTTTCGGTGATCAACCCAAAAAAATTACGAACTCCCGGGATTAACCAGCGCTCTTGGCTACAGTTGAAACGAATATCGCTCGCGGGGCGGTAATTATATGAACGATTTCTGGAATCAGCAATTTATGACGAGCAAATAGTTCACTATAATTACTACTTTAAATCATTGTTTATCGCTATTACCACGTTATAGCGCGATGTAATCGTGTTTACCATAAATTCCTCCTACAACAGTATCCGATCCAATTAATTTCGAGAATTGGCTAATTACTACACAAATTACACTGCTCTTCATCTCTCTCCTCGAATCGCGTTACGACGATATACAGGTTATCGATTATCAACGTTGCTGACTGATCATTTCTGGGCTATCATTACACAAACGTGAACCAAGAAAAAAATATCTCTTTTTAATTTTCGTCTCCTACTAATAAAGATAATTTCTATTATCAAAATTGCTATTTTCTCTCCATCTCTCGTTCTTCTCTTTAACTTATAATACAATTTAAAAAGATAATTTTGGAAAAATTATTATTTTCATTTGTATTTCATTTGCAATGTAATGAATATCTATAATAATTTATATTCAGTTACTTACTATTTTGTTTTTAAGAACGATATAGATAGTGTTTTTTAGAAATACAAAAATTCTATAATAATTCGATAACGAAGAATATTTTTTCTAAGAAAAAGAGAATTACATACATCTGTGTTTAATCAAACGTCACAATAATTAATTGTAATTATTTATAACAATATGACATCGGTTTTATGCTGAATATATGATAAGCATTAAAGCATACGTTTTATCTATCGAGTTTTATTAATGTACCAAGATTTTCGGTTCGGCCTTCCACCTGGAATATAAATTTACTTGGACGTTCCACCTCTTGCCAAAAAATAATTAAGACGTTCGATTAAGATATAAGATGCAAGTATAATTCATGTTTGACAACGCGCCGTATTCTCGTGGATGATTTTTAACGGCGATACAATACGTATATATCTCGCGCAACGTCAACGATTATGTATTATATGTTGGGTGGTGTCTTCTCGATCGCGATTGGCCGTAAATTATACGGTTGCACGACCGCATATGGCCACGCTGATTGCACTCGCCTCAAGTCCGTCCCGACGGATATGTTTAATTCCATACTCGATAATGCAGCATACGTAATTAAATTGCCGAGTTTCACTGCTAATTAATAACTATTGTATCCGTGCACCCTTGTTGTCATTAACACGTATCGCGTGTATATTCAGACACAACCAGGTTTCTATTTCCGATAATGAAGTGTATTGTATATATTTTGTAACTCTTCTTCTGTCCTGTGTAAATGTTAATTGATGACGAATTTGATCTAGTAATATGTATCACTAGATAAAATCTTTTAATGACTTCTAATAAATTAATTATATAGGAGCAGCTTTAGATAAATAAAATAAAAGCAAAAACTCATTTGCACGTATAATATTACTTTCTAGTTTAAATTTATTCATTCTGATATATAACAATTTTCTTACATTTATCCATTTTAATTAGAGAAGTTCAGTCAAACATAACAAAGCTTTTCAGGCGATTATCAGAAGATTGATCAGGAAAAGATCAATAGAATATACGAAGAAGCGTAGACGCGCCAGAAGGGAAAAGTGCAATCATTATACTGGCTAGTTAAGAAATTCTCCGATGACAGCCCGGATGGAAACCCGGAATCATTGTCAACTTATAACGACATAATCATAAAGCTGATCCACTAACGATCGGATCGTGTTTCTCGGAGATGCTGGTTCACGAACAGACGTGTATTTTCTTTCCGGCCATAATCAAGCAATGAAACTGTGGCGGCTCGCCACAAAATCTACGGATTATGTCGTCTATAAACTTCCTTGCCAACTTTCCTTGTTTGGGCACCGTCCCTCCCTTTATAATAGTCCTATTTCTATACGTGGGTAGAGAGCATAGATTTGTTTCGCGTGACCCTTAAGCTATCGCCTGATCGCGACAAATCGTTGTTGTACGATTAACACAAAGCGGTACGTTAGACATGCTGTCGTGTGTGGAGAATAATGCTCTTAGTCAGTGAATTACATTCCTGTTGGAATGTATTGCAAATTGATTTTACGAATTGATACTTCATTTAATACGTTATATTATCGCTACATTTTACGATATAAATTCCATGACGAAAAGTAATCACCGATCATCATTTTTAAATAATAAGTATAAAAAATTTGCGCACGATAGGCAATTAATAGACGATAACTTATCTAATAACAGCAGTAAAATCTATGTGTTACAATATTGATGATTGTAATAGTAATCAATCATTTTTGTATATGATATAATTAAAGTTACATATCCTATCAATGTTTATAGATTTTTCTCGATGTCTACAACAATCATAATTTCAAAATCGAATGAAAGTTTTGTCGAAATCTCGTCGAATCGTCTTATCGATGGCGGCGCGGCTTATTATCCTTCGGATATTAGACTGGAGGCGATAACTTATTCGCGGCAAGGCTGGGCTATCGGGTACTGTCACTGGTTCGCGGTGGTAGGATATTGTTTTTAGGCTGCGGTTTTGCCCTGCAGTCTCTCTCTTCCTCTCCCCTCTCTTCTCACTCCCTCGTGCTCTCCTGGGAAATTGGACCTGGAGCTGCGCAGGCAGCACTCGCTCGCCGCTCATTTATTACCGTTGCTTTACCTCTGGGTGGCCAAATTTACCAAACGCTGCGGTTCGACCTCCGAATGCGCCCGCTATGTACACCGCCACCGTCGCGGTGGACGACGTCGTTCGGCGTTACATGGTTGAAAACTGAACGACGAATTGGCGCATCGCTCGCCAACCCAGCTCCGCAAGGCAGAAAACATTTCGGATTAGCACGCCTTTTCATTCGATTTTGCGAAGCAATGAATCGGAGACTGTTTCGACGAACGTAATCAGTTTTCGCTATTACCGAGAATCAGTCATTAACGTTAAAATATTTTTAACAGAGATCAAATACAATTTTTAATAAAAAAGCTGTACGTGTGAGTACGTTGATTGTTCACATTAGTAATTATTTGACAAATAAATTAAGAAATTATTTAAAAAGTTATTAAAATTATTTTAACAATAGTTAAATTGCCTGAATGAGATGTATTATAAGTATTTTTGATTTTGTCATCTGGTAGGAAATTGTTTTTTCTTATTTAAAAAAGTAATCTGAAATATCGTTTCCGTAGTTTTGGTTTTGACAAGAGTTACTCAATTCCGACAAAGGGAAATCGATAAATCTCCTCTTCTGAGTTCTCTGTTCTCTTTGAAAGAGAGAATGCACTGTCTTTCGAAGGACACGACAAAATCTGCAGATAAAAGCGAACAGCAGATGCACATGCACCTTTCTCCGTGGAACGATTAAAGTCAACGTGAAAATTCCTCAATACGATTTCAGTAGTGTTTTCCATTTATTCCGTTCTTTGTTTGTAGGGATTAAAGATGAAACGAGCAGTAGTCACCTCGAGCGGTTCTTGCAAATCAGTTAATCGATTTCGAAGAACAAATACGGAATAAAAAATGCAAACGGATATAAGGAGTAACAGTTGAAATCGAATCCGTGAGAAATGATTACTTATTATTCTTATTTTCCTTTTGTTGCAAACAGATAAAAATTAATGTAAACAATTGATATATTATACAAATTTCAAATTTCAAATTTCATAATATATCATCGTCATATATTAAGCGTTATCATATCTGTGACACTATGTTCTTCTACAAAATGCTAAGAGCTGCTTCTTTTAATTTAATTTGAAATTCGCGCATGCATTTCACATTTTTCATATTTTTGACGTTATTTTGCTGAGTGTAATAACGGAAGGAAGACCTGCACGTATTTATAACACTCTTCGAGGAATTCTCATCTAACACGGAGAAATATCAAGAATCTCACAAAGGTGGAAATGTCGGCAGACATGGGAAAAATGTGCTTGCGCGGAGCTGCGGCGCGCGAAGATGAGAACACTAGCGATGTATCTTCATCGTCGCGTTCCCGCTCTTTCGCGAAGCTACTCTGCGTCTTCGAATCATGGAATCAGGAAAAATAAGAAGGTGTAGCCAGGTCGGACGGGAAGACCTTTAGAGATGCATCTTGCTTATCAAGCGACAAATGCGCACCTTTCATTTCCATTTATTCTCATATGAGTTATAATTCATTTTCATTTAATTCAATAGATCTAAAAGAGCTTCCTCTTTTTGCGTTCAATAAATTAATTTAGACATCATGAATGTTATATTTATAAAACTAACAATAATTCAACATTACTAAATATCTAACGTTTAAGGAAAGGAATATAGAGGAAAAAATAAAGGAACAGTGCACAGAACACACATAAATACTTTATGTTTTCTTTTATTAAAAATAAACTTGAATTCTGCACAAAAAAAGAAAACCTTGAAATCTTTCATCTATGACTTTTTTTTACATCTATGAATGTTACAATTGCAGAATGCAGATATAATATATATTGAAATAAAATCGTTTATTAAATCCTACTCAAAATTAAGTTTGAAAAATTTACGTCTAAAGAAGAATCGATGTAACGATTCAGTTACTATACTACTACTTCATTCATATCATGTATCTATATGATTTGACAAATTTGGCAACTA
Organism: Acromyrmex echinatior; assembly: GCF_024713525.1. Taxonomy (NCBI): domain Eukaryota; kingdom Metazoa; phylum Arthropoda; class Insecta; order Hymenoptera; family Formicidae; genus Acromyrmex; species Acromyrmex echinatior. The sequence continues at coordinate 4,440,758 of NC_141855.1, read as the reverse complement.
CATTATTCGATAGATCAAAGAGAAAGTTTCAGCTTCAAGAATCCATTTTTTATTATAAATTGCAGTACGATGATTTTTAGTAGAGTTATGAGCAATCAAAGTAAAAATGTTCCTTTCATTTAATCCGCGATCTCAATAACAAAATTTCTAAGGAACATAAAAAAAAACTATTTTATAAAAAAAAAATTTAAACTTTTACGTTAAAAAATCGAAAAGTTTCTTTTGGGCATATAGTAGGCTTATACAATGAAAAAAATTTCCATTTTATCTAGCTCGTAGTTTTCTATATGTAAAAATTACTAAATTTACAGAAACTCAAAAGAATAATGACTTTTCAGAAGTACAGATTTTTAGTGTGTGTTTTAGAATCTTTTTTTAAAATTTTAATTTCATTAATTTTTAAAATTACAGCTATTTGAATTTTAAATTGCAGCATTACAAGCGCTTTTGTTCCCAATGTAAACCATCCGAAAAAGATTAATACATATTTTATTATAGAAATACGTTCAATGATTTTGAATATGTTGCAGATCAATGCTAAGAAAATAGGACACGAAATATCGAGGAAGATATTGAGCGATTGTTTGCGGGATCAACGGCAAACTTCAAAATAGGAACAAGCCATTCCGCTTGTGTGTACGCTATCAGAGCTCGTGTGTTTATTCTTCCGCCGCATTTTATATATTCTTCTCGCGCAGCAGAACTGGACCGGGAAAATATGACGGTCGATAGAAGATGGACGCGAGTAACAAACCGAGTTCTCGAAGTCTGGCACAACGGATATATTCGAGTAGATCGAAAAGCAACCAAACACACGCATGTTCTAGTAGATATCTCGATCTATCAGTTACTATCGGTAGTATTTCTTCAGATTTTTCTTATATAAAAAGAGAAAGAAATATCTACACGATTTCTTTTGTAAAATCTAGTGGAATATTTTTTGCTTTTCATATTATATGTAATATAATTTATTGTGCAACATTATTTCAACGAATCATATTGTACGCATTTTTAAAATACAATGTACAATATTGCAAGAAGAATCATAAATTTCTGTTCAAAAAATATAAAAAATTAAAAGATATTACGTATTTAGATATATTTTCTGTTTTCCTTTTTCTATTTTTAAATTATAAAATAATTTCAAGTTCTTCTGTTTTTACTCGACATTCTTAATAAGCTTTGGAATAAAGCATAGAAATGAAAAGCGTGAATTTTCCGTTTAATAAGCAAAATGCACTTACAAAGATCTTATTATTCGATCTAACCGCACCTCCTTATTTTTCGTAATTTTGCACAATTTTCTTATTTCGTTTCGATAATTTTCTTTAAAATTGACGAATCTCGTCATCAGATTTTCAGTGAAATGAGAAGCTGACGTGCTCGATGCCGTTAATGTTTCAAAGCTGAAACGAGTAGTTTCTGATTTATACTGCGTAGATCGAGCAAATGGAAGGTGCAGGAAAAAGTGCGGAAAAAATACAGCGACAGTGCACGGAACGCAGATATGAAATGCCTAGTTATGTGGTTTCCTCTCATTAAAGATGACTGTAAATTGCTCGTGTTAATATACTTTATGTATGGGCGTGAAGTTAGCTCGATTTTGCAAAAAAAGAAAGTCTCGAAATCTTTTTCATCTATGACTTTTTAATTCCACAATTGCAGAATGCAATTAATACGTAATATGTTATAAGACAGTTTATTAAATTCTAATGAAAATCTCATGTAAAAGTTTAAAAATCTTTAAGAGGGAATGAAGCACTAAAACAAAATGTCTGGTTGGATTAATTGAAATTCTGATTAAAAATGGACGAATCAGAATTTTCAGGTTAAATCTATTAAAATTCTAATTAAGAAATCTGTAATTCTAATTGATATAATCTGAATTTTGGTTCGATTATTTTCAACCAATTATTTATGGAATTTTTATTATTACAACCACAAATACAAGTATTATTATGTATTATTAATGTAATAATACTTATATTGGTGTTTGTCACATTTGCTGCACCTCGCGTTTGGAATATTTTTTATAACTTGAAGTCATATTATCTTCTATTTAATGTATTTTTGAGAATTGTATAATGCAACACAAATTAAAGAGTTCAATCGACAAAAATCACTTAGCTCCATATTTTCACGAAAATGACTTTTCTAGTAAAATTTAACATACCAAGTATTCCATGGTTATTAGTATAAAAAACAGATAACTTTGAATAAAAAATGATCCTTATATATTTCAATGATTTCCTTGTAAAATTCGTATAATATACTTGGCAATTTTTTATTAATATTAGTAAGTTTTGAAAAATAAATCCGATTTTTGCAATAAGCCCTTGAATTATTAAAAACAAAAAGAATATTTATTTATAATATTATCATTACTATCTAGATAACGGTATTTTTTTGCGATCATAAATATCGGACTTCGGATATCGTGTAGTAGATTCTCGCTAAGTGGAAAGAGGCTGACCTCCGGTCAAGAATTATTGAATGACTCGAACGGCGCGAGAGGGTGGTATAAGAAAAAAATACAGTGACAGTTCACGAAACGTAGATAGCGGCCGGCTTCACCTATCGCTCGCTGGTAGTCGCAGGCTATAACAACACGGAGGAAGGGTGGCCAAGAAAGAGGTTTGAATCTGTATTAGAGGGAAAGAGAGAATGAATGGCGTAAAGACAAGCGTAGAGAGAGAGAAAAAGTGCGAACCGAAGGTAGAAGAAACTACGAGAGAAACAGCGAGCAGAAAATATACGACCTCATAATTCGCTTCTAAACATCGCTAATTGCAACGCTGACCCTCTAAATCGTTTGGGATGTTATCTGTTCGCTCGAAATGATTCTTCTCGTTTTCTCGATCCCTCCTTCTTTTATTATTTTCTTTTGCCTGCTTACATCAGCTTGCTTAAAAAAAAACCGACGCAAAGCATGGAAGTTGAAAAATTGTTAAAGAAGATAAGACTAATAACAAAAAACTTTAGTAGATCCTGAAGATCCATGCATGTAAAAGATTTTTTTATTAACAAAAGTGAAAAAATTACAATTCTGGTAGTTCAAATATGACTTGCGATGTTATAATGATATTAATCTAATAAACAATATTGAGCAAAAATCAATTAAGAAGTTTAAACACAAATAACAAAAAAATGTCATTTTTAGTCAAAGCAGGCTTAGTAATATTCATATTTACTCACAATTAATAATATTCATATATGGTTATACAAATACATTTATTACTTTTATAGACTGTGCGCCAATTCAGTTAAGTCTGACTTAAAATGCAGTCATAAATTGAAATAATAATCTCACAATTAAATTAATTGATCATCGATTTAATGATAATGCTATACTAGCATCTTAAATACCTATAAATAATTTATTGAAAATATTACTAAACTACTAAAAATATTAATTAATTAGTGATACATTTAATTTCCGATTTAAAAAAATATTTATATACAACAAAGCTTATTTATTCATAAACGTAAAAAAAAATTGTACAATGTATCCAATATACCAGGTAATTATGACTCCGAAAGTGCATCGAAGAGTTGAATTATGTATATCGTCTGTTTTCTGTGGGATATATAGCTGCCCTAAATTCATGTATTTCCTCGTCATAATCGCGAGCTGTCAGATATAACAGCGCTGGTCTGCTATTACGGAATTGCAACATCGAATATTTAACGCAGTACTGCGTTTAATTCGGCGCGGTCTCTTGCTCGCAAGGGCGATATCGAGATGATCTCATTGCGGGCGGATGTTTCTTTAATAGAGAGAAACGATTTGCGAGATATGAATTTTCGTCTCGTATTCATACTGGAAATATAGGAAATATAGATTTCTATTTGATAGTAATTATTTATAAATCTTTTTTTAGCGTGATGTAGATGGAAAATGAGCCTTAGCTTTTGCGCTGAGAGAAATGATTTTGTTATAGGAACAAATCAAGGGAAAGCAAATGTGATATTTGTTAAAAAACTGATCGATTTTTCTGATTAGGCAAACTATTTCAATTCCTCGGTTTTTTTCTGACATAGGAATTAGAGTTCGAAAAGGCGATTGAAAGGGAATCACGTGAGGGAGGTAAGAAAGAAGGGAAACAATGCTTTTCAATTCACTTTACGAAGCTGTCCCCTCTCTCTGAAAGGGATTTCTTTGTCTTTTCGACTCTTAATGAAGTACGAGTCAATGAATTTCCCTAATGCTATGGGAATCATCGCGATCGTTCCTTCTAAGTCAACATAGCCTTCTCTGATGCTATCACCCTCTCTTCCACATTTTCTTGACAAAATGCGATAATTCGTGATTAAATATTTTAATCAAGATGTCGCACGCTCAGATTACGCTTTCCTAATTAGTACTGCATAATAAAAAGTTGTACAAATTATTGCAAAATGTAAGTAAAATTCAATTCATTATTGAGATCGTCAAAAGAAAGAATCTGTCCATTTTTATTTATATTTTTATTTACGGACTTTTGTGGCTAGTAAAATTAGTCATTTAAAATCTAAACTTTGTTAGAATAAAAATTTGTTAAATAATTAAAATTAAATTTTTATTTATAATTGTATACTATGGGTATGTGTGTATGTAAGCTATATCATTTTTATATAATTCATAATTCACAACTTTATAGAGAGAAAAAAAAAGAGAAAGAGTATATGAGAATGTGTTCTCAACTTAAAAAATTAAAGTTTCATTAAAAATGTTCTTAGAAATGAATACACATCAATTGTAATGTTATTATTTCGTCTATAGTAGTTAATAAATAAGATTTTCTTCATTTTCCTTGAATCTCTTGTTGTAAACGCACCTATTTTAGAGGGTAGTAAAGGAAGTTTGAAGGTAAGTGCAATTTCGCCACAGCAGGGAAGAGAAGCAAGTCGCTTTAAAAATAGCTTCCGTCGGAAGTGCATTTCGATTTCCCGGAAGTTTTCGAAGTCCGATCTTAACGTTACTTCTAGAAACTCCAGAGACGAAAACGTTACCGTATTTCGCTTTACGAATTTTGCCCGACAAGCCAAATGCGCTTTATATTCGTTTTTAACGGGTTCTCTTGAGCCGTCAAACGCCCGTCTATCGGAAGAAAATTCAATAAAACGGTCAAAAATATGTTTTGGCAGATGTGGAGGTCGGTATAACGATTTCTCTATATTGGATTTATATGTAAAAAAAGAAGTATCTACTCTTTATATTGCAGTTATTTACTCACAGCGTGCACCAGTTATTAAAAATCAATATTTCGTGAAAATTTATATTTACATTTTGCGTATTTGTATTTCTAAAATGGAAGAAGTGAATTTATCATATTTAATAATTGAATATATCGCAGAGTAAGATATTATGGTGTTAAATCGACAATTTGATTTATGCGCAAGTGTATGTAAAAAATGGATCGTTTTATACAATTTCACTTTTTATTTCATCTTATTAAAACTTATTTATTCTCTCTCCCCCCTCTCCTCCCTCTCTCTCTCGCCCTCTCCCTCTCCCTCTCTCTCTCTCAATATTTCAAACATAATTCGTTTAGTACACATCATTCTTGATTTGTAATTCAAGATTATGTTCTTTCAGAAACTTTAGAAAAAAGTGAAAATTTAATAAAAGATTTAACTTTTTATTATGTAACAACAGATTAAACATATACGTATATTAGATATAATATTAGATATAATATATATAACAAAGTAAATCATATAATATTATAATAATCTGTAAATTAAATGATATTGTCATAATTTACAAAATTTCTGTAAAAAGTATTAAGAAACGACAATTGAGCTAAAAAAAAAAGATTAAAAAAGACATATTTTCAAAGAAACACTTCCACCTGGTATCTTTTGCCTTTCGGAAAGCCGTGTCCTGCGCAATATCAAACATTTTCTATTTAAAAGGGAAAAGCGCGGCGTGACTGAAAAGATCCGGATGACTTCTCTCGCGCAGAATGGCATTCGTCAGAAAACAGGATTTATCGCAAGGCACGATCCTATACATACTCCATTCTGTGAGGTTTGTTTTCGAAACGTGACTTAACCAAAACAAGCTCGGTAAACTCTCATTCCCGTCGCATTCGTCTTTCAGTAATACACCATGCCGTGTACGTATATTTGGAGAGGCTGTTCAAGGGGCGCGCTGTTTTTGAAATGAAATCCGAAGCTGTCGCCCGATGACGATGACGGTCGGAATTTTTAAACAGTTGGTACAGCAATGCGAGCGTGGCATGAGAGTTTTCATAACACTGCCACGAACACGGTTATATTTTCTAAAACCACTTAATGCAGCGAATGATAATATTCGTAAAATTAAATAATAATAGAAATATTTTAGCATATATTAAAAATTATATATTCAAAGACAAATTAAATTATAACAATTTGCCGGAAAAAGAGAGAATTAAAATTTCACCAAATATAATTTGATATATTTTTATAATTATGATTAATGCCCATTCATAGTTAGGCCTTATATTTAAGACTTTCTTAAATTTATCTTCAGATGCTCTACGAATTATTTTATTGGCTACTAAAGATAAATTTAAAAAAGCTTTAAATATAGAGTGTAATTATGAATACGAACATTAATCTTATTAATCGTTTTTACGTTATTGATAGATAGTGCATATCAATTTTATAATGACAAATAAAGTTTTACCAACTTGCTACATTTTGCTAATTACAAGACGCGACTACATCTTTTTTTTTTATGCAGTTGTAGGTGTTTATAACAAGTGCTGAATATAAATATACTCATCTGCACATTAATTGTACACTAGAGAAAGTCTGGAAAATTTTTAAATTGAATCTATTTAAGATAACCAGAATTCTGATCATTAGTATGATTAGAATCTTCTGGTTCATTTACTTTCGATCAGAAATGTTTATCAATGTATTATTTCCGTGCTCACAATATTCGCGATATTAATAAATATATTGGTGGTCTAATTATATTTTTGTATAATTGTGTACGATAATACTTTATTTGCTAAAATTAACTCAAACTATCGCTGTTTTTCATGTCAACTTTAGTGAATCATAAATATATGATAATAGATGAAGAAATAACGTTTAATATTAAAATTATTTACATAGATCACTAAAGATTTTTATGAAACTATGTATAATTACATTTACACGGTTATAATATCGATATTATGAAATTGGACAATCATAGCTATTCCTCTGAAGATTGAAATGACTGTGATTAGCCAGTTTCATAATATCGATGTTATAATTTCGGCGTAAATCGAGTCATATAAACGTAGTCTATGTTGTATTACGCATTGTATTTAAGAAAGTAGAAATTGCGATCGATAAGATAACATATTTTAATAAGAACTATATTCAAATTAATTCTAATAATCCTATGGCACTATTTTTCCACTTTTTATACTTATTTATAAATAATAAATTGTTATAAATATATTAGATAAATTCATCTAGAATTAATTTTTCTTCAGCTTGAACTTTCAATATATGTATGTATAACGACACTGTTGCCAGACTATCTTTAGCTCGCTAATCAAAACTCAAAGATTATAATTTTTTATTAACATTATTTTGCTTATATCTCTGATATTCGCTATCAACTATTAGTTAATTATTATTATCTTAAATATTACTCAATCTGAATCTATGAAATTTTTTAGAAAATCGAAAATATTAGAACACGATATATTATTCGTGCGTAAATATGATACTAACGGAACGATATTATTAGAAATGATGGTTTCAGATAAATATCAGAAAGTCTGCGAGAGAAATTTAATAATTCCATTGCTAAAATAATGGCTCGTGAACAAATTGACCGCTCGTCTTAATTGATACTCGGATCAACCAGAATTCAGTCATCATCAATTTATAATTTATAATCCTAATAATTCTCATTATAGGATTGCTTCCTTTATTTATATTCTTCTATTCTTCTCTTTTTTCCATTATTTTTCCGATTCGCATATTTGCATATAATAAGCGACTGCCCGATGCCTATTACGCAGCAATCTTTTTAACATCGGATAATAGCTTTCAACCCTTATCACGATGTTGTACAAAGAATGGCGGAAATAATTCTTTCCAAAGAACTTCGAATTGATCAGTACAACGTTTATCAAGCAGTCCAGACACTTTATTTTCGAGTCCTCGTTATGTATTTCTTAACCAAAGAACTTCGAACTGATCAGTACGTTTATCAAGCAGTCCAGATACTTTGTTTTCGAGTCCTCGTTATATATTTCTACACAGGATGACATAGGAGATCCAATATAAATCTGGAAGTATTATTATATGCATTTATTTTCGAATTTGAAATGCTTCAATTATTTGAAATTATTTTTTTTTTAATGTGATTAACAATAATATAAAATAGTTATATATATATTTTGTTTAAATAAAATATAATGATTATATATAGTTTTCAAAAAACGGACAATTTGTAATAACTCTTAGAAAATTATTTTTAAATTTGATATTAATAAAACGATATTGATCTTATTGTTTTTTAACAAATACGATTATCATTTCTTGATTACTTTATTAATTTTAAAAATTAAAATAAAAAATTACAAATAAATATATAAATTAGAATTTAAATATTTTAATCTCACTAGTTGTATAAAAACGTTCATCCGTCCGTCCGTTCGTCAGTCTGTCCTCGTTTTGCCAGCGTCGTCGGGTTGTCGCTGCGCAGATTCGGTGCTCTGACTTAATTTGAGTAACCTTCATTAATCATATTATTTCTACCCCGTTGTCGTGGCAGGAATATAATATTTCCGAGACGGGTTCTCTACCGTCAGATCCGGCGAATCTTAACGAACGACGACGTGCGCTCGACATCGTTTCGACGGAAATATAAACGCACGCTACGCCATTCACCCCCTATGGGGTATTGTCGGGGTAATTGTCCATTTTTCCGGTCGAAGATTGACGTTCTAGTTACGCAACGGACATAAGTTCTATCACTCTCCCTCTAACAGACGACAAGTTAATCCTTATTTCAGCAATCAGAATTCATATATCTTCAGTCTTTTACATAAAAAGGAAATTATTGTATGTAAACCTCTTTTCTTCATTTACTTATTATTTAATAAATAAAAACTTTACTTTCTAAATTGCATCACACTGTAACCATATTTTATTAACATAAATAATTCTTTATATCCGTATTTATCTGTAAAAATTATATTGTAATTTCTAGATTCAGACGTTTTAATGTAGTTTGTGAAAACGTGATAAATTAAATATGTTAAAAAAAAAATTAATTGATATTAGAGCAGTTACTTGAACACTTCTTTAAATATTTCTTGAAAACATTTATTTGCATTTAAATATTTTTTTATAAGTCATACGAAAATTTAAAGATCGAGTGTTATATCATTGAAGAAAGAAATTGTCTGAATTGTTTGAAGATCACGGCTATTTTCCGTCGGTTCCACAGTGGAACGTTTATTCACCAGTAATGACAACTTAGTTTTATCAAATCGTTTCATAACAAGTCAATTTTGAAATGCAAAATCTACTCACGTAAGAATACTCAGTGCGCGTGTCGAGGGACGTTATCCGGGGACGGTGCGCGCTATCTAAGGAATTCCGCTCGACTATCTTTAATCGTGCGAATTAATCGTCCGCGGCGAATACCTCGGGAACCTTCCCGCGACGTATTATTCGCGCGAATACGACCGCACGAGCGTGAGTTGACATTCCTCTCGTGAGCGGCCGCGCTTTTTGTCCGCGATTCCCGCCTCCAACCGTCCCGCCTTTGCCTTGCAGTACGCCAGGTGGAAATATCTTTTCGCGATTAGGCCGGGGGCGGCGGGCGACGTTGTCACGGCACGGCAATGGGAAACGTTATTCCTCATGTTTTCGCGATACGTTAACAGAAAACACGAGAGTTTCTAGCACGTACATATTATCGCGGGGACAGGGGAGGCCTTTGTGGCTATGCGGCTGCCATGTCGGACTGAGGGTGGCCTGAAACCTAATTGTTCAGATACACGCATTTCACTGCCGCCACGATGCCACGCGCACACGCGTATTATATACAGGATAGTTCAACAGCAATGAACGAAAATGAGATTTATGCCCCTTACATTAATATCATAAAGTTACAAAATTATAATGAACATATCATAATATTTCCGGTGTATTTCGTAAAATATTATTACCGTATTATACAATTCTATTAAAGATTACATCGGATACTTTCATGATAACAAAAAATGTCTTAGAATTTTTTTATACTTTTATGTAGATGTACTTATAAAATTAAAAGCTGTTAATATTTCAACTGTAGAATGATTATAATACAATATTATCTGACATTTACAGAAAAATATATTTAATTTTTTAATTTTTTAATCGCGCACAAAGAAAATATATTTCAAAGACGTATTATGAACTTCTAATATTGAAAAATATTTTTCTTCCTAACACACAACGACACAACTATTCTCAAGGAGCACTATAGTCGACGCACATCAATGACATACGCTCATTATTCTGCACGGGGTTTCGCTCGAGCTATGCGAGCCAGCGGGATTGTTTTAATGAAACCATTTTCCTCAAACCCCCTCGGTCTTTCCCCTCTTTGCTCTCTTCCCTGTCCCCGCGATGATGCAAAGGGAAAAGAATTTCCGATTGATGGCGCAGATAATGGAGCTGCCAAGACGTAAAGACCATCACGTCTGGCTGAAACGATATTTCGGACGGGAGGAGAGCGAGAAGGGTAGGAAAGGGACAATGTCTCCAATTGACGGCAATTTCACAAAAACGTGAAATTCTTTCATTATCTTCGGCATTAAATTTCACCCTCTCTGTCTAGGTGGTTTTCGTACAGGATACGTGAAACGACACGAGGATTATCCTAGAGCATGTGTGCGCTCTAGGATTATCGTCTCGATTATCAGTGATTGAGACCTTCAATCTATATTCGAGTGTTTCCTATCTCTTTCGATGGATCGATTGAAGTCACCGTCCGACAACGTTTAAAGTTTAAACTTTTGCGGAGAAAATAACCAGGAAAATAATATAAAACAGTAGTAAAATAAAGTAGTAAAATAAAAATAAAGTAAAAGAGATAAAAAACAAATTACTGTTACAACGACTATTTTTAACAACAAAAATTTCTATCACGCAATTACTTTTTCCGCACGTAATGACATTTTATCAAAGAGCCTTTACCAATATATTTTTTAAGACTTAAAAAAATCTATGTACCTATATATTATATCGCGAAATCACTGTTGCACAAATTTTCATGTTTCAATCCTTTTATTACTTCTTTTCTCTGTCATAAAACTTTCCGTTTTTTCTAAAAAGTTTGAATGTATAGAGTAGATAAAAAAAATGCTCATCGAACACAATTTATTTTGTTCAAAATTACTTTATATAAGTAGAAAGATATTAAAAATATTATAAAATTCTACCAACATTTGATAAAAACATATCATGTTTATTTGTTTATTTCAGAATACTGCAAAAACATAATGTATACTTTTTTATTATCGGCTATATATACATCTATTTTATAAAAAATGTCCCTCATTTTATAAAATAGATTATTTGAAAAAGGTTAAATATGTATTGGAACATATATTGAATAAAAAATATGTATATCGGTGAGCAGAAATAACACGACTGACGCTTTAATCGCGATGAATCCCTGCCATGCGGATCAGCATGCTAGGACAATTAGTTGAAATTTTATCTTCGCCTGCGCAAAATTTTTTATCCTTCCTGTTTTAGAATTGAGATACGATTTAGTTTTCACATGAAAGCTTCCTGCCCATAGATTAATTTTATCGCGCAAAATCCGACATCCGTATAAAATATGCCATAGAGAGAATAAAGTAAAATATATAATCGATAAAAATACTGAAAAGATTATCTCCTTCAGAAAGTTAATGTTATTTTGCTCGCAACATTATGAATTCAAAGATTCATTATGTTCTTTTATAAAACAATTTGAGATATTTTTGTTAGCTAAGACTCTATGAAATTCAATACTACATAACTGTTTACTGTAATGCCGCACATGAATGCCGCACATGAATGTTCGTCTTGTGTCTAATGATGGATACATGCTCAATAGCCACACGTACACGACAATTATCACATCAATAGTTCCCCTTAATCATTGAGGATATAACTAGCATTTGCCCAATATAGCAATATCAGTGCCCTTCCGTCATCGAATATGTCACAAGTGACCGACATGTTCTAATAGGCTTCAATAATCATGATGCCTCAGTAAATATATGATACCTCCCAAAGGTATTCTTTTGTAACTATGTATATACTTTTCAATTAGTAAAGATATCGATATTAACTTATATTTTTAAAATACAATATAAAAATATTTTTTTACATAAATCATTCAAACAAATTGTTAATTTTAAAACATGGTTACTCAGATAAAATATATCATTAAATATATAATAAAATAACGAATATAATCACATATTGGCATGAGAATGCTCGATTCGACAAACACGCTCGAGAACCTTTAAGTTAATAAATGAAGTTAATCTAAGTAATAGAAGTTAATAAACACTAATAATCTTAGAGAATGATCGAGTCGCTCCATCTTATCATGATTTCAATGGAAGCAACAATATTATATGCGGAACGGTTCACGCTACTACTTCGCTATAAAACATACACTAAGTACTGCATGCCAACTAAGTTATCGTTGCAAACTAAAATATTTAATGTAAACATTTAACTTCAAATAAATACGCTAACAATTTTCTATATTGTTTTCCAAATTAAATGGATGAATGTGATTATGGTACATTTTGTGAATTTATTAGCATTGCTTGAGACAATGATTTCTGTTGAATCACCATTTTAAGATATATTAATAGAAATGTTACATTTAATGTAACATTTAAATACTAGTTTGATACACATACTAAAATTCAATTTATGCGTGCATATTTTTACGTTTCAGAATAAATAAATGTCACTGTGTAATTTTAATAAATCGAGAAAATAAGATAAAATTCATTGTGAAAAATATATGGAGACGTAATCTCATTTACTTAGTTTATTAAAATCAATTTTAGTGTTCTCGAGAGAAAAAAAAAGATTGGAAAAAGTGTAATAATAATAAATTAATGCCTATAAATATTTCTCTGTTAGAAATAAATATAAATTTTATTTTTATGATCCATTAAAAAAAAATGAAAACAATTATGATTGCAATTTTGAAAAATTATCAAATATTCAGAAAGTATAATACAATACAAATGTATAAATTAATAAAAATTTGTCCTGTGCAGAACACGAACTAGTTTTTATTAAAATATTATGATCAATAAATTTTTACTTAATAATTGAAATTTTATCATCGGTTTCCTTTATATTACAAAAATGCAATTAATTTCAATGTTCTTATAGTTATATATATCTAAAATTATTTCTATAAATAATTCTTATAATAAATATGTCTTATAATAAATATATCACTAATTAGAGTATTTTAATTGAAAATATTAAATAATCAATGAAATCATATTTTAACAATGCTATGATTTATACTTTAGTTATATATGTATTATTTTATTTTATTTTAATTTAAAAAATTGTTTAGTTATAATAAAAAATATAATATTTATGTAATAATAAATTATTCTTTTTTTAGGTATGGGAAAGGAAAAATCGCTTCTCAACTTGCAGAGATACGCACACTTTATTGCGGTGCTGTTACGCTGTCTTTATCTGAGGACTTAGGCTTTTGGGTAACTATCTTAAACAAATGCTATTGTGTGAATGCTGTATGAAATGCGATTACGTGATTCTGTAATGAGCGATTGACATCAACAATTCTAAGGGGAGTTCATGATCCGTAAATAGAATCTAGATGCACATTTCGGAAGCAGAACTCGATTGATCCCAAGCATACTTTTATTCAATCAGTGTCAGACTCCATTTACGATGTTCTTTGATTAGAATCTGCTTCTGGCGCGCTACAAAGGGTCGATCCCTCTAATGACTACTACAAATTACGATGTAGACGTATTTAAATTCGCACTAGGAAAATTCCATGTTGTCAGTAAAACAGTTTTGATAGTTTGAAATTTAAAAATTTAAACCTTCAACTATCAATATCTATTGATTTTGCGTTACTATAAATAATTTATTACGGTCATAATTAATCATTATCATATAAATATTATTGTATAAATATAGTAACTATAATATAAGTTAAATATTATTTAAGTTTCATTATTATTAGATTCTTTTTCTGAACAGATAAATATATTAGTATCAAATTGTTTGCATACATTATACAAAAATGTATATAATTATGTTAAATAAGCATTATAGAATATATTATAAAGTAATTATCAGTAGATAAAAATTCTTTGATAAATAATAATTAAAATCCAACGTGGCATTTGTAATAGTATCAATGAAATTATAAGATCATCAAGTCATCGCATAAGATTATCATGTATTCATGTAACACGACGCTGACCAAGTCGGAGTGAAAAGTCAACTAGAGCAAAAGAAGACCATAAAACGAGTTGCTAGGCGGTCTTATTTGCACAGCATGTATATTTAATTTACCTGTGCATATACATGTCCGTCGTTTTTCCATCCTCCAACCTACCTCGCACTACGCTACCACTAACCTTCCCGACGCGACGGCTCGATGCGCAAAACTTTTAGGGATTGCGCGCGTTCGCTCGAATATATTTGCATGTTCCACTTTTCCTGCGTTTTTATTCGCTGTCGGAAATTTGCAGTCCCCGAGTCGTGAATCGGCCGTCCTTGCGAGCTCTTGGTCGTGTAAATTCGCCGCAAGACCTCAAGATCACTTTACGTGGTTTTATTGTGAGGTGTTCATATGTTCTAAATCATCCAACGTGAATGGAAAGTAAATTGCATGCAAACAGCATTTTCTAAAAAAAATTATCATTTGCAACGACCTAAGTCAAGCTGTTATCTATTTTCGTTTATATAAGTCATTCGATAAATAAATTGAACATTTTGTAAATAATATATCGCATGTATTATTCTTTCACGTGATGCACTAAAAGAAAATGTTTGGTATTTGGATCATTTATGTATACTTTTTGATAGAACTATAAATATAATATATTACTAGCAGTAATATATTATATAATATTATTTAGCAGTAATAAGTATAAAGCTACTGTTCCTAACTCTAGTTACTTTTTCATATGGGATATCATAGTATAAATCACTTGATAACGCGACGGAGCAGCACGTTCGCGTCTTAGTTAGCCGAGTCGGCGCGTGCTCACACTCGATTTATTAAAAAGGAGAAACGTGATCGCGAGAATTTTGCACGAGTGAATATCGGATTGTTTGAACACGCGTAGTATTATGTTACATACATATTGAGATGACAAACGATAAGCTCGTGCAGACTGACATTCCATTAAAGATTGAAACTGCGGGCAAAATGATACAGATTAATATATGCATATACATTTTTATGAAGGTGTAGTTGACCAAAAACGCACTTGCGAGGATATTAATAAATGAATTCTCGAATTCATAGATGTTTAATTAACCGTAATTTTGTTATACACTTTTAATCTAAAATATGAGTTTACGATATGAATTTATATTAATGTGACATTGAATTATCGTAAATTAAATTTACAAAATCAAAAAAAATATCGTCACATCAAATATGAAATGTAAGTGCCTTGCGAAGTTTTGCTGTCTTTCTTATGTAATCAAATAAAAATTTTCGACACACGTGGTCCCGTGAATGGAAAAAAAAAACGAAAGACTATATTCAATTATACGTGAACACGCAACGTTGGATTTTCCCGCGTGGATTTTGCTCGGAAATTTCGAAAAGCTCCTTCCGCGTCCTTTATTTGTCGGTATAACGATGTTGAACGGGCTGTCGACCCGCTGCGCCATGTATTCAGTTAATGAAAACATTGTCCTGCCCACAGCACATACGGTCACCCGCGCGCACGCGGTTGGCTTGTCACACACGATCTCCACCGCATCGCGGTGCCTGCGTTTTGCGAGAACCACGCGTCGTACATCTTCAGGACTAATTGGAAGGGCTCGTATTGTCCTTGATAACCACTTTGCGTACCATTTTTTATGCGAAACATCACAAGATCTCTAGTTGTGCCGGATATCAAGTGCAAAAAAATTTTGTTTAGAAACTTATGTTTCGGAACCATATCAAAGTCAAGGATAAATATCTCCATGATATTTTAAGATGAAACGAATTCTAAAGAGAGAAAAAGAAAATTGTCTAAAATCAACACAATCCTGATGCGACTCTATTGCAGCCCGCATATAACACTTTCTCTGGTCTTCTCTACTGAATATATGTCACATTACACAGAGAGCAGAAACGGACACGCGTTTGTTGTCGAATGTCGCAGTATTGTTTAGCGTCCCGCTGTAACGCGCTATGCAAGCATCGCGATGCGATGCTGGGTGATGCAATGTGCATATAACACATATATACTTATATACGTACTATACACACATGCGCACATATATACGTATACACACACAGCCTAGTTGCCAGTAAATCATTCGCGTGTTAAAGCGAAAAGGTTAACATACTAAAAGTTTAACTCTATTTCTGTGAGATATCGAATCATAATTTATTTCAAATTGTTCAATTAAAAAAGGTAATTGTTTTAAAAGTATGGTATGTTTTCCTTATTAATATGATTTTCTTATACGTAATTAAATTTGTCAAAATACATTTAAAATGTGTCAAAATTATTTTCACGATAAATGAAAATTTTAAATCAATGCTTCGGAAAATTTAATCGTAAGGAAGACACAGTAACGTAAAGAAAACTACTTTTTTAAATTAAACAATGTGAATAAAGTCCTTTCAATTTTAAATATCTGAATAACAATATAAATCTATTGTCTCGCATTAAAAAACTTTTTTTTTTAATTAGACACTTATAGCTTCGGAAGCCCAGCAATTATCTGAGGAATGCATTTCGCATGAAAAGAAAATCATATCTTAACCATATGTCGTCTCGATGCAAAACGCAATACGCCATTTTCAATCTCAAAGCGAATCCGTGCACTTCGCGTGTCGCGAATATTATTGCGTCAATATTTTTTAACTGTCGCGAACGCGCACGGTTGGCAGAGGTATGTACAACTTTTGTTCGGCGTTTATCCCGATCTAACGACCTCACCTAAGGGCTCCTCTATTCTCAACTTATTCTCGCGCGAGTTCCTCTCCTCGCACGTCGCCTCCTGTCGAGTTCTATCCATGGCTCTAAAGAGACACGACTAAAGCGCTGTCAAACACGCTCTCGCGCGGGTACGAGCGGGTGACGAAGCAATCTCCGTGTCGACAAACGACCGTAATCATTGTCAAAAGAGTAATAGAGAGAGGGTGCGTGAGAGCGGGCTGTATGACGTACGTGTATAACAAGGTGCGCGGGAGAGCGGTGCAGTGTGTGGCTCAAGAGTGTACAGAGACGCCGATAACGACGTCATTACATACGCACAGCCATGACGACTGATTAGGATCGGCTGTACGTTTCTTATTCACCGTTACTAATCGCGGGTCAACGATGTTGCTCGCTGCGATCTATCGTACATCGTAGGAACGAAAGGGCCGGTGCGTCGCGACGCTAAGATGTCTAGAGAAATGCGAGAAAAAATGTCATAAAGCAGTGACAGCGATTACATTTATGCAATCTGACGATGATTTATATCCTTTAACGATAAATCTGCAAATACACGATTGGAAAGTGTTAAATTTAACACATTTTATATGTTTCAAAGGTCCATAAAGGTCCATCTAAAAATTTTTGTACTAATTTAACAATTTTTAACAATATACGAATTACGCATCAACTATATATGGGGAATAAAATTATATATAATTGCATAATACAACACTAGGATATTTATATTATTTTGTCTAATTTAAAATTGATTCTAATAAAAATAGCGAATTTAAATAACAGCTGTATTCGTTTTTTAATTTGATAAATAAATCATCTCAAATATGAAGTACAACATCTTTACGTATATAATACAAATTCGATCGCTTAGAAAATGCGACTTAAATACCATTTTTCCAATGAATTTATGTTGAAATTAAAAAGTCGCGATTAATAACTAATCAATTAATAACTTCCTCCAGTATTTTCTTCCTCCTTTCTCAACTGCTTTGAATGGAATTTAGATTCGGCGATGGGATATAGAGGCGCAGGGCGCATTAGAAAAGTAATGTGCGCGCGAAGGGGCAGGTAAACCGGCGGGTTAAATATTAAAAGGCACATGAATAAGCGCGATAGTGCTCGTATCTTAGCGCTCGGCTGCCACCCGGTGCATACATATTCATGTCTCTTTGCTCTTACGCCCCGATGGCACCTCGAGCACCTCTTCCGTCCAGCACCCCATGTCACCTTTTGCAATTCCCCTCTTCCACCATCCACACATACGTAGTTATGTATCTATCGCGTACCTAGAAGACGATTGCCGATCTGGTTACCGGCGGCGGATGCTATCCCCATGAAAACATGCGGAACGCCCCGGAAATTTATGTCGAATTCACGGAAGCACTTTACGCCGTTGAGTCACGTGCGTCCCAAGTCTCTTTCTTCCTTTTCTGTTCACATGCAGAAATAAGATATCAAAAACTTCTGGAAAAACAATAGCTCACAAACGTAACACCTATATCTCGAAAAGCAAAGAGTCCATGTTCTTGAAATTCAGTCAATTAAAAATCACAAATATATTTATCATCTATTTATTGTTAAGATTTTCATAAAAGGATACTATCTCGGCCAAATTTTTTCTTGAAAACTCGTGAGTGTATTCAGAAATTTTTTTTTAGTCTGTTAATTTTTCGGTCCATTAAGACACGTCTTTCGCGATATCATTGCGACGATGCGAACGAAATAGTTTAGATGTCTATTCAATGGAAATTGATATAAAAAGCGAGTTCTAATAACGGGATCTCACGAGTGATACAAAGTCGAAAAAGAAACGTTGCTGTTCGCGATGATTTCGCTTGCAGATACACACGATTCCAACCGCGGCAACTGTCTTATACAGGATTAGATCGATAAGATCCACGCGACGATTAGTTAATTAGACGAACATCGAGAGAAGGCTCCAATCTCGTCCTTAACTGTACACCGTTGCGCTTCGCCGTATCAATTATACGACGAACGCTAACGATCCTTCATCGTCGATTTAAATGCGAGAGATAAACAGGTTCGTGAAAGACTGAAATCCGATCGATAATCGCGTATACATTATCCTTTGTTTATCTAAATGTCGGAGATGTAGTTTGCTGCCCCGATGCCGTTACATAGTGATCAGGAAATAAATCCCAATATCGAAACTAATAATTCGTCGCTCTGATTGTGAATAGGTACGGCTTCAAATCAGCTGCTTAGCTATCGCTCCGCCTATTGTTGTGTAGCTGATATTCAATATCAAACTTATTGTATTTCTATATATTTTATTTTGTATTTAATTTTAATAGTTGCACTCAATAAAGTTGTTGTGTTGTTATTATTATTATTATTATTATTATAGATATTATCGTTTGTTCTATGGCGTTTACATGCACTGAAAAAATATACTAAATTTTAATAAATGATTTGTTTTAATAGTACCAATTAAATATTTATTAACTGAAAATTTTATTAAATATAAAGATATATGTTTATTTGATATAAAAATAATTAATTTGATTTAACACATCACTTTTATTGAATAAATATTTATTTACCATACAAATAAATATTTATAAATATAATAGTTGATTCTACCAATCAAATATTTATTAAAATTTAATACATTTTTCTCAGTATATTCAAATTAAAAAAATGCATTTAAAGACGATACTTCAACAAACTCCGAGCTTTAATTTTAGTGCACATTTATAATTTCTATTTTATTTTATGTCATGTGTAGTTTAACTACTTGAGATATTTTGTATGATCATCTATAGTTTGAATTACTTTAGGTACTTCATAAAGTACCATTTATTCTCTTCGTGCAAATTCTGTATATTACAATTTTATACCTCTCTTTACAAAAATGATTTAATCTGTATAAAGTGTTTGTGTGCAATATTATCCATCGGCCATGTAGAATTTTGCACCTTCCGTCAGCAACCCGAGTCTTTGAATTTCAGTGGAGATTTTTATATTGTTCCGAACTATATAGAGTCGGAAAAAAATTCTTGCATACTTATGAAAGTTTTAACAACGAGTTTTTACTCGTCATAGAAGTCGGATTCTATTTTATCTATTTTTTACAAATTTAAATTTACCCACCAAAATTTACAAACCAAATATATGTTTTTAAAGTCCAACATAACAATGGAGAAATACAAAATATGCGCACGCGCAATAATGTGTCTATGCAGATATTTTGTTAAAGGTCCCTGAAACCTAGGATGTATTATTAACACAGTTTGTGGTTGCTTTGGGAGAAATACAAAGCGATCTTTTGGAAAATTCAACAGAGCACGTAAAAATATGAATCTTTATTAATAGACAAGCTCATTCTTTTTATGAAAATTCACAACCAAATTATAAGTCTTCAAAATTTAACTTGATCTGTGGAGGGTTGTAAATTAAGTATACACGCGCGTTAATGTAACGTCCTCGCAGATCTTTTGTTAAAAAATCCCTGAGATCAGCTTGAACACATTATTAACACAGTTTATGGTTGCTATGGGAAAACTACAAAGCGATTTTTTAGAATTTAACAGAGCATAAGAATATGGAACTTTATTAACGGATATGTCCATTCTTTTTATGAAAATTTAAATGCTCTTGTGTTTCACGGATTATTGAATTCGAATTGATCTGAGTTGGTAAAAAAAAAGCGCTCTTTCCGAGTATTTCATGCAATTTTTAGTCGACTCTGTTTATTGGAGACTGATAACGACTCGCTCGACAAAATGGATTTTATTCAGCCATCATAACATTTATATAGGGACCGGATTAACAAACGATAAAAAAACGGGTTCATCGGGACAAACCAACGTTTATAAATAAACGCCCACTCTCGTTCGATAGATCCCGGAATATTTGATACTATATTGGAGCTTCGAATACATGAAACCTGCCTGCTGTATATTTAGCGAAATGCTCGCTCGGCAATAGAGGAATATTTTTCTGACACATATTTCACGAGCAAATCTTTTAAATGGAATGAAGACGACGCGCTAGGTTTTATGACAGGGTAACTGGAACGCTGCTTCACTGCCGGGGATAGAAAAGACATCCGAGAATGAAAATCGTTTTCCGAGCGAATACTCACGCTCGTGATGAAGCGAGAATACTTGACAGCGATTACGTTACTCGTAATTTATAGCACGAGCCATATTGAAGTTAGTATCCGAAACGTAATCTCGATAAATGCATTCGTGATTTCAGAGAGTTTTCAACCATTTCATTAACCCCGCCTTTATAGTATTAATTCTTTTATTTCTATGCTACAGAATAAATAATAGTTTCGCTTTTTTTTTTAATTCTTGTTTAAACAAATTATTTGTGTTGAAGAAACGTTTACTTTTATAAATCTATTTTCGCGTTGAAATAGTTTGAGACGCACACGCGTAGTTTACTTCGTCCACATTACATATTTATGAACATAATATGAATGTAAAATTTTACTGCATTAACCCTTTTCGCGAAGTTTATCATTAGCGACGCGATTATTCGCACACCGTTAATTTTTACGCGTGTATATTAATTTCTGCACGCAGAGATGCGTGCAGTCTGCTTAGCAATAACGCTCGTTTCTTTACTCGCGTTCTGCGGGAAGTGGGATTACATTATCTTGATACACGGTTTTTCGACGTGCTGTAATTAATACCCGGTGTACTCAGCACGGTGGGTATACATATCGCTATGTCGCGACGGATATAACGTGCCGTCGTCGACGTTGGTCTCGTGTGCTCAGCTGCCGGGCTTTCGTGAGGCTTGAAGAGTGTCATGAAACGAATGTAAAGCTTGCTGAAAAGCTCGATAGCGATAACAACGGAGGGCGAAGCGGAGCATACCGAATCGCCGCGTACAGATTACACGGCTCTGCAAAATGAAAACTTTTAAAAGCTTTTTTCATCATTAATTTTATATAACTTAAGAGTGCTGATCACAAAAATAAAATCTATTTTCATGTATCACGCAATGAATTTTCGCAAAATGAAAGACGCGATTTTGTGGATTTTTAAACTTAAGGATTTTGCTCTCTATGAAACATTGATTTGACTCGTATTGCGAACACATCACCTATCTATACAATAACGTGCGTTTCAGTATTATTGGCATGACAAAACTGAGATTGTATTTATTTCCATTTCAGATATATACGAGTTCGAAGAATTTGAGAATTGTAAAAAAAATTACTTTTATTAGTTTACAAATATGTATTATGTTTCGCTTCTTGAGAAAAAAAAATCATTATTAGAAATTAATATAAAAAGTAATCATATTTATATAAATCTTCGGTTTTAAATCTCATTTTGACAATATCTATTTAACTTTATATCTATTTAACTTTTTTTTATTATTTTAACTTTTATCTATCGATTGATCGTTTTTAATGTCAATTTATTATATTTTTATAAATATCATTGCATAATAACTGTGAACTAATATTATTCAGCGACTAACATTCTGCCTGTGCATTTCAACTTCTATGGATTCGGATCAAAATAAGACCTCGCTGTAAATAACACGCATATATCCACTTTTTAGCAATTCCAGTCTTCATTGGAATTCATGTTGTAGCGTATATTACTAAATAATAATTTAAGTAATACGATTTGCATGGAGAATAGTTCGAAAATAAGCCGAAACATTCAAATTCTTATTTGTAAACTGTTATTTAAGTTTATAATAACATTATATATTAAATTAATAATAACATTATATTATGAATTTTATATAATTTAGTGCCAATTACAATAGCTTAACTCTCATTTGCCCTTGTTCTATTACTTTATACAAATCTATCATACATTCAATCATTTAAATTTGTTTTATTATAAAAAAAAAATCATTAAAATGTAAAATTTATAAACATTTTCTTATTTTCTTTCCACATTTATATATTTAAGTTACATTTATAAGAATTAATTAGTTCTATTTGCTATTGAATTTTCATAAGTTACAGAGGCTTTTCATGGGTTCTATGAATTATAACAATTTCTCGTTGGCATATAAATTTGTTTTTGCATTCATATTTATCTATGTATATTTTGAAAAAACACGTATGGTAGTATAAAAACGTACGCGCGCGAATTTCCAGAAAAATAATGTCACGTCGCGACATTAAATGGATCGACCTCGACATCGAATGCAAAACTGCAATTAATAATCTGATTCTTGTCACGTGCGTCGCCGAAAAAGACAAAAAGAATAGAGCAGGAAATTATCAAATCCACGATGCATTCGCGATTCTGGGAAATGATTGATCGTTAGTAGTGTCGCGCACCACAGAATGAACTCCGTCGCACGACGGCGACTGCGGTACAAAAAAGGACTTGCATGCAAATTTTCCGGACGGGCGAGTGAGCGAGGGTGATCGCGAAATGCATGTAATTCTCCCGGAATTCCGATTTAAGCGACACGTTTTGTCCCGTGAGGGTAAAATTGGCCGACAAATTTTGCCGCAACTCAGCGCGCAACCGCATGCCTTTTATTGTAATTGTAGTTGGCACGGGATCGTCATTCGGACAAGCACGGCAAATAGACGTATAAAGATTGCAGTCAGATTTAAGAATACGATCAAGTATTAATCGAATATTTTTCTCAAATACGTTCTTACTATTCCGTAGAGTTTTACGGATTTCCGACATTTCAATATTTCCTCACTGATGTGAAGAAGAAAATTGTTCATTTGACTAAATTAATTTAGTCCATCTTTATTTTTTCGATGAAGAATGTATGTATTTAGATCGAACATATTACATTTGATTTAAATACATTCTCCAATGAAAAAAATAAAGACAAATAAAGACAAGTTAATTTAATCAAATAAATAATTTAGTCAAGTGAACCACTTTTTTTCCAGTGTATCTATTTCGTACAAACTAATTGTTCAAAACTTGATAATTAATAACATAGAAGAGTCGCGCTACGATTTAATATTCGTCATTATTTTCATCTGAGAAATTGCATGTAGCGCTATACAAATTACATAAATTGCGTATTATATAAATTGCGAAGCGCGTTTGATGATGGGAAAGTTTGCATAAATATTTGTTATTTACGTTGTAATTACTGAACGATAATTCTCTCGTGCAGTTACATGGATATAGCGACAAAGTAAATGATCGATTGTTTGTTAATTATAAATTTGTGCACCGCGCCATCCAAAGTGTTCTGATAAAAATGGCGGACTAATTGTCCGCAAAATATCCGGACGATATCATACTGCGTTGGACAGAATAAAATTAAGGATCGCATCCAAATGGGCCGATTGCGTGCGCTTTCAAAGAAATGTATTTCTAACGATAACAAGAAACAATGTACATATAGTTTGACGCCATTATTAATTCTTCGCATTCCCGTACGTATATGTGGCGAGCGCGATATGGAAAATATATGCATGTATGTGAATGTGTTGTGTGTGTATGTGTATGTGTTTACTCTTTTTTTACATGAAAATAATAAATCTTTCAACGCACGACAGTATAATGTTTTATCAAGTCCATTATGCGCGATACAAAACAAATATATAAGTACCGATAGCATTGCAATTAAATTCTAATTAGAACTTTCCTGTTGAAAACAAGTATTCCTTGTACATTTTAATACATGTTGTTTTATGTAAAAAAAAATGACTTGTTTATAAAGCTTAAAAATTTTTTTGAGATAAAAGAGGTACATTAAAAATAGCATCTTTGTCTAAGAAAAATACCTTCGAAATATATTCCCGTGTCATTTTCTTTCTATATCTCTGATATTTCAATATTTAATAATTATCGATAATTATATTTTCTCAGATATGCGGATGGATATCTGTGCGTGAATCACACTGTGTATTTATGAGGAATTTCTATTAAGTTCAGTTCGATTTGCCATCAATGAAATTGAATTAAATTAAAATAATCGTAGATATGCGCATATGATTGCATATTAATATTTACATTCAGATTGTAATTTATTGAATTTATATTATCACATTTAAACGCGGTTGAGAAAAATAATTATTCATGCATGTTTCATTATCTTTATATTTGTTAAACATAATATTTGCGTAATCATTACTACGCGCATCGATCATCATTAAATAAATTTTTTAATTTTATTTCATTTTCTTTTATCTCCAAGAAGAAAATTCCCTGAGAAAATGAATCGTCACTTACGCGGCGGTTTGGAGAACAGCGTAAAGTGTGACTGAGACTCTTCAAAAAAATTCAATTCACTTGATCTTAAGGAAAAGAAAACTACGCGCAAGAGAAAAATTCTTAATCTCTAACTAATATTCTTTCCAGATCAGTGATCGATTGATCATCCTGAGTAATATTTCAAGCAATCGATATTTCTATAAGGGAGATAAAAATAAGTACATAATTTCAAGTATTACAACACAAAAAAAAAGGCTATATGTATTTTTTCTCTTCTTAAACTTCTTACATAAATAATTTTAACTGGAAATGTAATGATATAAAATACAATATATTATAATAAAATTAAATTAAATTCTATCTCTCGTCTTATATTATCAAACAAAGTTATAGATTGTAAAATAATAAAATTTAGAAATAATGTAATAAAATAATATTTTTAATGAATCGCAGATTAATTAAAAATCGAATTTACCAAATCTTGATCTACAGAAGTAAAATCTATGAGAATATTCTATAAATAGTCGAATCTCATGATACAATTACGCGATACCTTTTTCTTTTTATGTTTTTCTCGCAGATTCGCAATTTAAGTAGCAACCGCATCGTTTAGCTCAACGCTGGGCGCGTCTTTATCCTCGCGGAAGTTCAAAGAAAACGCCGTAAATAGTGGATTGCGGGGACCATAACAAACTCGAATGGTACATTTCGCATTTATCAAAGAGCCCTCGTTCTCCCGCCTTCGCATTACCGAGCTTAGAGGCGCCCGAGACGCTTCTTGTAATCCGTCGTTTCCTACGCCATCCCCGCCCTTTTAACTGTATCCCCCCTTATGTCCCCTTCCTACATTGCTTAGCCTCTGTACAGCCACCCCCTTAACCGCTCTCCCAGGATAATGCCAAGAGAGAAAGACTTCAAACGGAATACTATACTTCCGTATAAATAACAATCTGTGGAGCTATATTGATTTTGGACAGACAAGATACACCAATGGGAAGTATCGAGATCTGTCATATCGGAAAAGTACGAAGCGTTCCAAAGAAGGTATTCGATAGAAAAATTTTGTTCTACAAAAAAGTGGGAGAGAAACTAATTTGAGCCTCATACAAGGGTTAATTACGAGACAATCTCTGTTCGTTTACAATATTCGCATTTTGTCAAAGATAAGTCAATTATGAATTGCATTGGGTGCGTATCTGTCGAAAAAGTAAAGCTTTCGAGAATGCCTTATTGAAACACACTGTATATTTACTCGAAAGGTGGGCCTTCCAGAAGTTCTCTCCGAGATGCGAAAGAACATGTCGCGCGCAAATGCGACGAGCGTGTTGGGAAATTGTATGAGAACTTTTGCACTATCGGGACTAAATAAATAGAGCGTGAGTGAAATATTGGTAACGGGTGCATAAAGTGAAAGAGGCGCGCACGTCGATTGGCGTCGACTTCAATTGTTGCGGAGCACAACGGAGGTATCAAAAAATATGCGCGTGTCAGTCAAAGAATACAAACAAATTCATTTTGGAATCCTGAGTATTCTATAATCTTCTTAAACATATTACTTACGCGTATAAAATTCTTAATTCTCGAACGGTACGATGGATTTTTAAAATGTATGTAGCTCTATTTTGTCCATCTTTCATCTAATTTATGTACAAAATGGCGAAAAAAGTAAATAATAACATGAAACTTCTTTCTCTGTTTTTCTTTCTTTGTTTATAAACAAAAAGGTAATTATTAAATGTTATAAAATGATATTATTAGTAAAATATCATTTTATAATACTTAATAATTTATAATTTCATTGATAAGTAACTATTAAGTACTTCATCTATTCTGTAATATATTCTATAATAGACGAAGCTGATGGAATCACATTTGAGACTCTGACCTTATCATTAGAAGGTCAATAAATTAGAAATAAAAGTTTAGAATGTGAGAAAAATGATTATATTGCATTATATTGTACTTGCATATAAAACTAAAATACATTAGGTTATAATACTAAAAAAAAAAAACTAGAAAACAATTCAATATAATTTTAATTAATAAAGGAAAACAAAACTTTTTTCTGCAATAGAGCGCGTTTTCATCGAGTAAAAAATTTGCTTACAGCAAGGATACATCCTATATTCTGAAACGAACAAACTGAATATTTAAGTTACTTTTTTCGTCATTTTCTTGTTAATGCATTCTACTTATCGATCAATGATCCGCGTATCTTTCCGCGTAACGGCGTCTCGACTCCAAGCGTTGTGCGAACGTTTCTGTGCGAACGCGCACCTGTTTCACGGTGTATATTCCTCAAGACCATGTACATCGACACGATACTCGCTTGGTCCGCGCAAAACTCTGAATCATCGGCGGCCGGTGGCCATTTTTCAAAGTTGCCTGTGCCGCGTTGCATTAATAACCAGCGGCTTCGTGCCGTGCGCGAGCGGCGATAACAATGAGAACAAAGAAGTCGAAGGGGTGGATTTCAATCTGTACGCCAACACGGGGGCTACCAAGCCCCTGTTGATCGTGGCCTTAGGTAGCTACTCGATAATAACCCCGACCATTAAGGGACCCGACGATATACGGCTTCTCAAATCCTTGAGGTATAATCGTCGTCCGAAATGCGTTCCCGTTCTTATGATTTCACGGCGTAATTGTATTGTCATCGAATCTTAATTTAGACAATCGTAGCTACGATTACTATAGTTTTACAGATAAATTGCAAGGCATATCATATAATTGTAATAGTAATGTCTCTTAATTTTTGCTCATCTTTATGCAATTTTCGTCCGACAAAATAAATAAGCAAGAATCAATATATGCAATTGTCCATTCACAAAGAACAAAATATTTTTTCTTTCAATTACATTTATTCTGAACGTACGAAAAATAGCATAGAATATTCGTTCTATCTTGTAGAACGAATTGGAAATAAAGGCCCTAAACGGATAAACTGGATTTTTAGTGCTGAATATTAATTCTATATTAATTTATGTACTACATATCCAATTTCTCAAATTGCGTATCGAATTTATTTTCAAATTCTTGAAACACAATTTTAACAGAACTAGAGTAATATCACAAATTACATTGACAAGCAATTTAATTAAATTGATGCTCATAGAGTATCTTAGATTGAGCTTATTCGTGCGCAGTTTGAGGTATTGGATATACAGTATATAAATTCACTCAGAATTAATTCATCACTATAGATCCAGCTTGATCGTTTAGGGCCTTTATTTCTAATTTGTTGTGTGTTCACATTACGGTTTTATAAGACACTTTGCATTCTATTACAGCCAATATACATTAAATATATATATATATATATATATTAAAAAAGATAGTCTCTTTGAGATATTCTGTTTTTAAGGGAAATATTATACAGATCTTAATATTTATAAAAGGGAATTCAGTTATATCTTAAATTCGTTTAATAGCTGGTATTCTATATCTTTAATCTCACAATATTTTTAGAATTCAGAATTAGATGCATTTATACGCATAAAGTGTAGAAGATTAAAACTATATTAATCTTGCGAATGATCTATGGAAACTACAAAACTATAATTTATTTTATGGATCCGAAATTACAGTAATATAAAACGATAGCAGTATTCACCATAGTTTTTTATTACTCGGAACATCTTTAATATTACTCAACCGTTCGGCTTACTCATCTATCTCTCGGACAGGATTCCAGATCCCGCGCTGTCAGTTTACCCATCTGTTGCTAAGATGGATGTTACACACGTCTATATTGAAGTCAAACAAAAAAACTATAACAATATCATTTATCCACTATACGGTATTTATTTCTATTGCCCTCTAAAATGGATATATTATTGCCTCTTTCTGTTAATTTTTGGTAATAATAATGTTTCAAAACATTGATGTTTTAGGTAAAATGTTTCTTCAATCATAACTCTAATTATTAATCAATTTATAAATATGAAATTAATTAGAAATTAATTAGAAGTATATTTGTACAATAATAGATTAAATTTTTTTTAATAGACGAAAAGAACGAATAGATGTAAAATTAATATTGTTGAGTTGATTTAAACATATTAATAAGTTTAATTGAAAAAGTTAATAAAAAACAACAAAGATTAAAATATAATATAGCTTACTTTCAAAGGAATCATCAGTTTTAGAAACTTTTGAAAGCATTCTTGGATGAAAGTCGAAATAATCTGATCTTTTAGGCAACTCGAGAGATCGAGCAATGAGATCTTGTACCTTGAGATTCTCGTGGATCGCAGCTAGGACCATATCCTTTTGGACCCATCGAATAAGCCGACTAATGGCACGCAACGACCGGCTGCGATGATTCGCCCTTTCCCGCCTGCTATTGCATCGTAAACGTAATTTCTGGGAAGAGTTTATCGCGAGCTCTGCCCGCCGGGCCGTACGGCACATCAGTGATGTCGGAAGACCGTGAAGGTAATCATCCGAAGAATTTCGATTCTTGCATGATTTCTTGCATATCTTTTTTGCCGAGACTGATTACATTAACTTGGGAATCGTGAATGAAATATCGCATAAAAACCGATGCCTTTGCGTTATATAATTGCATTAGTTTTATTTCTAGTCGTTTATTCTTAAAATGTATACAAAAAATTCGGAAAACTCAAATTAAGTTTAGAAAGATCTGGTATGCGAATTTTTGATGTTCTCTTTATACGAAAAAATGATTTTGTTAAAGTATCTAAAATTTAGCTAAATACAGATCTAAAGTATTAAAATATGTAGGACACTCAAGCTGATTGCTTAGAATATCAAAATTATTTACAACATTGCTCGTTATGCTGGAATTTCTTACATAATTATTTTGATCCAATAAAATTATTTTCCAGATCTATAACAACTAAATTTTTTAATATTTCGGTAAAATCGTTCTTTCCGTGTACAAAGAGAATATATCAATGTCTTTCCGTGTGAATGAAATATGTATAGTATTGTTCTTTGTGTTCTTACGTCTATCTAAACGAAAGACTTCTTTGCATTTCTGTAACAAATTGAAGTAATTGTTCTATCGTAGTTTCCTATCGTAATAAGAAACGAAATCGAAATCGTGATTTATGGGTATCTAATTATGAGTTTTAAGAAATGCCCAATAGCATCTCATGTCTGATGTATTTATAGTGCAACCTGCAAATGTTGTGGCAACTTGCACCGGCACGACGCGCGCGACTCGCTTGTGACTCAGCCGTGAGAATGATCAGGCGAAGGAAAAAATAACTAGGTATAAGGATAATAAGTGGTCGGCGAGGAGAATAGCAAAGACGATGCCGCGACGGGACGCATGCTCGTGCCATAATTTTCGAAGCGAATTAAGATTCTTCGGCAGTACACCCGGATAATAGAAGTTCTACATTGTGGTAGTTAAAGATGTCTGCTGACGGACGCATTATTGAAAAAAGAATCACGCGACAATTTTTTTAATTTACGGGAAACACATTTAATTTATATCAATAGATATATCTCATCGCACGATCTTATTGCAACAATTTAAGTCCACTATTGATAAAAACTAAAAAATTGAGATATAAATTTTGTTGAATAACGTTGTAAAATAAATTTAAAATAAAGTTAAGAATGGAATTAACATATACAAATTTAATTATATAAAATTTTTAATATAATTTAATCGATTATATTAGCTGAGAAATACAATTTACAAATTATCTACACAATAACCACATATTATATTGTATTTCTGAAATATTAAATGGAAGAGCCTTTGTAGTCGTAACAAATAGTTAATATTAATTCGTGAAATAATTATATTGACAATGAGTGGTTTATTTGAATTTGCAAATCGATTAGTTTTAGTTTATAGGTACTAGATATGATTTATTATGCAAAAATAATATTTGATCTATTGAATATGTTACTTCATTTGTCGATACATCACAAAGTAATTCGTCCGCAATTATTGTCTAACATTTCAAAACTATAAATTAATAAAAATTTATTCTGTGGTAATGTTGATTAATTCTTAAATATGGATTTCATATTTGATTACATTTTATCAAGAATAAACAAAATTTTCAACATCGATTATTTAACAGCTTTATATCTGCAATTAAAATTATTTATGATAAATAATTGAAATTATTATTAATGATACTCTCATCTTAAAAATCATAAAAAGTGAATTTATAACATGTTATATTGCAATGATGCATTATTGCAATTTTAAAATAAACACGCGAGTTTTGTAAGAAATACTTTGTTAGAAAAAGAAAAAAGAGAAATTATATATAATTTGTATTTAGTATACACGTAATATTTTTATGAAAAAAAACCTAACACAAGGAAACTTTTTATAACTTATTGGCAGGTAAAGTATGAAAATAAAAATATCTCAATTTCTATTCCTTTTGCAATCAGCAAAAGGAATAGAACAGCTTCTAATAACTTTTGACGCGCTAAGGCTAGCATGCAATGAAAATGACATTTGCGAGTACTGAGTCGGCTTATCATTTAATCTTTAGCTTCGAAATAACGAGAACGTGCCGCGGAATTCCGGCGATGAGACAGTCTGCAATCTTAATAATTTGCATTCTGTCGGCGGCACTCGATAATGAGCAGCCGGGGGTATATTTACCGCGGCAACCCCGTTCCAACGACGATTGTCCACCCCCTTGAGTCTTCGGCCGATAAATAACTTCCTTTTTCCGGGCCGCCGCTTTAAGCCACGACGGGAAGAGGAACAGAGAAGAATCAGAGAACGCGGCGTTTTAATTTCCACCAATTAGAAATAATTGCGATTAATTATCTCGGACGAGATAAGAGAGAGAAAGAGAGAGGCAGAAAGAAAGGTGGCATCTGTTTAAGGGACGCCGCGCCGGCCGCCTAACAGGAGGAACGAATAATTGAATCGCCCGAAGTTCCGACTTCGACAATGAGTGTTTCGTTTCACCTGGAACGAGCTTTCTTCCGCCGGCGGCGACGGGTAAAGCTCGCTGCTGGTCTTTTGTTCCGTAGGAGCTTTCAATTAACGGCCGAAGCATGCAATCCGCCGGAGTAGCCACTGAAAATAAGGAATCTCGCGGATAAAAGAAGCCGCGACGTCTCGCTTGCTTCGCGGTCGAAGAAATGCGAAGTCCCGGTGATAAAATTAATTAAATTTGATAATATGAATGAAATTTCTTCTGTTATGTCGCATTTTCGTGTATATTATACAACTTCTTTTGTATAGACATAACTATACATATTATTCATTGTACAATAGTTCATACAGAGTTTTGTGATAAAGCAATATAAAGAAAATGAAAAATATATATCTCAATCATATTTTTCAATTATTACGTAACATATATGCTTAATTATATTCCTGTTCTCATTTGTAATATTCAACGTAATCATAGCTTTCATATAATTTTTATTCACGGAAAAATAAATGAAAAACTTTTATAAATTACTAAGTCGGAATCAATTGCTAGCAAAAAATATCATAATTATTTCCAAGCATATAATATTTTGCTCCAAGTAACCGAATATTATACAACAAATTTATTTTAAAGCAAATATTGTTCTATAAGCACTAGGAATATTATTTCTTTTATAAAAAAAATGTTTTATATCCAAAAAAAAGTTTTTTGTAATATATTATGGTAATATAAATATTATTATATTATGATAATATAATATATATGCTGATATTTCAATAATATATCATAATTATCGTACTTTAAAATACAATTTTAAATAAGGAAAAAGTAAAACTCCGTATACATACGGCATACATCGTATGCATATTTCTGTATGCGAATAAATTCACTCAGGACGCTTTTCGGCGCGCAGGATGCGCGGTACGCGCATGGGAATAAATCAGGTGCCTATTGATTTTGAGCCATACAATCTGTTTCCCAGTCCGCTGCCTCTCTCGGCATACTACTATGGGAATATCGAAGATGCCACCATCGCATTTCTCGCCCGATTCGCAACGAAGGGTGTCGATTTAGATTTTACAGGCCGCTCCGCCGTACTCGGGCGAATTCTCGATCTTGAAACGCTATGCTGACTAGTTGTCACGCGATTCCATGAAAACTTTAAGACCGATTTCATGCAAGCCATTTCCAGCGATATCAATGGCGTGTTCATAATTTTATATTTGAAAGTAAATAAGAATGCGTTCGCAAATGAATGACGCGACGTTATACAATGCGGTTTTACTTTTATTATAAAATAAAATCGCAGAATATCTTAATATCACTTCTCTGTTGTCGGTTTATTATACAACTATTATATAGAAACAGGATAGATAAATTTAACATCGATGCCTAATTTCGACGTCAAGTATATACAAGCGAAATATAAGATGAAGGAAGAAGAAGGGGCCTTTGACGGATCGACTTTATGAATATTAATGGCACGATAGTCGTGGAGACATATTGTAATAATTATGCGTCCCATACGTTATGGCGGAAATGTAGAGAAAGGAAAAAAAAAGAAGAATTACTAAATAACAAAAATTATTCTTCCGACGTAGTCACAAATGGTAAATGATAAATCGATATATATTATTAATAGTATCTTAATTGCCTGATTTAATTAATATTAATGTTTCAAGTAATGAGTTGTAAAAGGCTATTATAAAAAGATAATTCGTGTAATAAAATTAATTTTAATAATTTATTAAAAGAAAATAATTTTCACCTGTGAAACGGATTCCGACAGGCTTTAATGTAGACATAATTTATTGGTTTGATAGCTCATTCTTTTTTTATCCATTTAAAAAAAAAACAATTTCTTTTTAGTAATTATTTATTGTTGCAATGAATTGTAAATTTTATCAAAATTGCATAAAAATCATCAGATAATGTGTTCATCGAATATGACTTACAACGATTTCAATATAATTCATTTTTAACATAATTTACAAATGAATCATATTAACTTTCCAATTAAATTCATCATTAATTTAACGATAGAAATAACTGAAAATAAAAGGAAATAATGATAAATTACCGTACAGCTAAAATGGTTTATGGGCCTCGTGTATACTTGTATACTGCTTCTATTTCCCTTAACATGTTCGCTTCCATATTCCTCCATCAGAAATGATCGTTATAATTCAGTAGATAGAGATCGTTGAGAATTGAAACGATCGATAATAAAACCCTTACGCTCTGCTTGGGCGTCTATAAAAATTTAATTCGCTTCTATCGTCTACTTAAAGGATTTATCAATTTTTTCCTTGATGCACATATCCGCTATACTAGTAAAATCGCCATAATTATTATTACATGATTACGGTATAACGGGAAAATCGACGAGCACACCTCAGTGATCGGTAATAAAATCCCAGACAAGAATTTCTATCTCCTTGAGGTCGGCTACGAGATTATTCCTATATGATATACATACGTACACATTATATGTATATAAATATATTATACATACATATATATTTATAAATATGTAGCTTTATTCTCGATATGTATATACTCGATATATATAACATAATAGAATTGCTATAACTAGAGCAATGCTTGGAGAACAAAATCTACAATTTCTCCATGTTTTATATTTGCACGTGTCATAACTGTGCAAACGTGAAAATATTGTTTCGAATTTGCAAACATTTCATGAACTCATTGCGGCTTAAGTTGTGCACACACCAAAATATGAACTTGTAAATCATGCAAGACACAAGTTGAACTTAAAATTTACTGATATTAAAATACTTATTGTATTTAAGTAGCTGTTATTTTCTTTAATAACTACATCAAACAATTTCATATATTAGGTCACTATATTATAATTTTATTTACAACATACTTAAAAAAGTTTTTAAAGCATTATTAAGAATAGATTATATTCAAAGACAAGTTTAAAATTGTAAAGTAAAAACTTTGCGAGAACTATTTAAATTGAATATAAGAAATTAAATAATCTATTTGTTAAAAATGACATGTTTTATACATATTTACATTTAATAATACGAAAAATATATATATTTTCCGTTACAAAACATGGAAGTTTTTGTCCCAAACAATCCCTGTGCTACACGTGGAAAAGACCTATACTAGAAATGTAAAAAAATGTGTAGTGTAGTATATCGAGCTACTTGAATCAATTTAACTTGGATATTACCCTTCTTGGGACACACGATGGCGACAACAGAACGACAACGGACAAGGGAACGGACGAGAAAACGAAGGTGTCGAAAAGGGCGAGTAGGAGGGGCCGGGGCCTCTCGGATTCCGAGACGACCTCGGCTGCATCGGCAGATGCGGCCGGACCTACGGACGTCGTACGCTTCATACAACACCGCGTCGTGCCGATGCAGCCGAAGGGAAGAATAAGGTAGGCGTGTCGCGGCCGCGTTACGTGCGTGCGTGTACACGACAAAGAGAGATACGCGGGCATAAGCCGGCTTATTACGGGCCGCCGCGGGCTACAAACACGCCGAATAATGGCCGTAGCTCCGCGTGGCGGAGTAAGCGGCGGAGCGGGCGGTATGTGCGCCCTGGTATCGTATTAAATTATAATAATTCCGGCGCGAATTATTAGACCGACCGGGAGGAGGAGGGGAGGAGGAAAGCATACCAGGGGCCCGGTTGGCTGGTTACGCGCTTTCCGCGTACCGTTGCGGCACCATGTTGCGGCCCAGGTGCGCTGCGTCGGGGGTTTCGACGTTTGTTAACAAATATTTTAAGCCGTAACCAGACACCCCCATCGACTAGGAAACGGCGATGGTGATTCGTCGATAGAAACATGGAAGAAGATTCGAATACCTATATGAATTGCGAGAACAAATCGGCCGTTTTATCGGATAAAGAATCAGCGTTGTCTAAATAAATTTATTTATTTGCACGAATTTGATAAATAGAAATAGAGGATAAAAAAAGGATTTATATGAAAGTTTATTTATCGTTAACTTCTTTCATTATGACGAAATGTAAATATTAAAAATTTTACGGTAAGAGAATTCAAGATAATATATTTCTGTATCAAAACGTCAACAAATTTCCTCTAAATATCTACTTTAGCGTGAAAAAATTATGAAAAAAAAATTTTCGGAAAATATAATTGAAAACAAAAATTTCTGCATGTTACAAGATGATTCATTATTAATACTGTAACATTCGCTTCGAGAGAAACCTATTAGCGCTACTTCGTTTCTATTGCATAATGCATTTTGCTCGCAAGATGATGTTACATTCGGCGAGCACGCAGCGCGCTATACGTCGCGATAATTCTCCGAATTAAATTGCAAATGCCGACGTATTCCCAAGCAGCGTGATATATGGCAACGGGTTAATTTGATTCATCTAGGTTGTAAATATATCTTTCTTCCGACCAACCCGCTCCATGGCGCATCTCCACGATTAACAATGCGCATGCGGTGGATGAAAGCGCGTCCGTAACAAAATGTTACATGAATTATAAACCGGAACGCATCATAATTCTCTTCTAACCCGCAAGCCGACAGCCAACCAATTTTTTTCAATTGTGAAGTTTTTTAGTTTATCAATTGTGGACTTATTTAAAGTTAGTTAAAATTAGATGTTAATATTTGCAATACTTTTTTAACGGAGCCAGTTATTATAATTTCAATACGCAGATTAATAAATAATTAATTCTAATATGCAAATATTAAATGATAAGAATGGTCTTGCTGATCTAACAAAATCCTTTCTCTTAGTGTTGATGACAATGCTGTAAATACTATTTAACATTCTAGCAACCAATTTGAACATTCTTATTATAATTATTTTGATCTAGAGAGTTGAAACAAAATTATTTTATATTTAGCTTTTTTAGATGCTTTAATAAAACCGTTCTTTCCGTATTCCTATGTTTATATATTTGCAATTTTGTTGTTTATTGTTAGTTAAATTATAATTATATAAATTCAGAATAAATATATATTTAATTTTATAAATAATTTATAGATAGTACAGTTTTATTAAAATATGTAAAATAACTCTAATTATCCGTGTGTATAGAAAACGTAAAATGATCATTCTCGTGTTTAAGGAAAAAGAGACGTTCGTTAGAATTGAAACTCCAATAAACCTGGGAGGCCTAATTACACCGTCGAACGCGAAGAAATCGAGAACCCCGATATACTTGCCAACGATCGAGTTTCCGTATCTTTCGTGTCAGGGGAATAGCTACGAGGAGCCAATTATGGTTTCCTTCGTCATTGTCGAGCCTGGAAAGGCTCACATTACCGGCGCGGGGAAGAGTGGTAAAAGAAAAACGCGATAGCGAGAATCGTCTCGTACATTCGTGGAGGGTTGAAACTATTTCGTGCGGACTCGCCAGGCTTTGTGCTCGATGACGAGGATGACAGGCACGTAAACGACGCGTTTCCGGTCTACGCACTGACAGCTGATGCTGATACGCGTAGGTCTCGTAAAAGCTACGGAGGCCTACATGCGAGGTAGGCGTACCAGCCATAGATACGTATACTTCATACTTATGAAGACATAACAGGCATTACGGGAAGACTTTGCGGGCAAGACATTATGAAGACATATTATCATTAATGAGATTGCGTTATGGAGATCCAGAATGCATCGCGTATTATCGTTGAACTTACTTTTCCTCATTTACTTCAGCTTGCATATTAAAAATCTGGCCATAAATGACTAAAGATATTGGAAAATCAAGATTTTCCGTCGATCAAAAGCAATTGTGATGTGATGGAGTAATTTGGATATCGGATTTGGTTTCAGAAAGTCAAAATACACAAGAATACCATAGTCTAATCTCCGGATCAAACATTAAATTTTGTTTTATGTGCCTGTGCAATTAAAAAATATGCAATTTAAAAAATTTAACGTAACTGTAATAATGATGATAGATGTTAAAGTTCAAACAGCAACAATTATCATTAATCACGTTAATTACATTGATGACAAAACGAATAGTGTTCGTGTCAAGTGTTCGGGGAAAGAAATTAGCGACCGCTAGTTTTCAAGAGTGTCAAAGAACGTGAGAAGGAATGAGTTCGGACTGATAATGTAGATGACCGACGATGCGTCAATATTGAATCGCTGGGGAAACGTTGTGTGCGAGT
This sequence comes from Acromyrmex echinatior, assembly GCF_024713525.1. Lineage (NCBI taxonomy): Eukaryota > Metazoa > Arthropoda > Insecta > Hymenoptera > Formicidae > Acromyrmex > Acromyrmex echinatior. The sequence continues at coordinate 4,402,401 of NC_141855.1, read as the reverse complement.
GTGAAGTGGTCGTATACTGTTTTGAGACTGACAACGGGACCGATAAAATTTATCGTCCATTCCTGGGAGCGACGTTCGAGAAAGAAATATCAGTATAAAAGAAAGTCGGATAAGAATGCTTTCTCGATGAGACGTACATACTTTCTTTCTTCGAAGATAAGCTAAATCATACCATCGACAATTCAAAATTCCATTCTATATTCGAGGTACGCCGAAAATTGACGGATTTTCAGTTAAACTGTCAGTTAGAATTTTGGGCGGTTCGCGGGCGTGAATTTAGTTTCGAGATTTATTAAACTAATATAAGCCTTTAAATAGATAAGATCATAGACTCAAGAGGTCGAGATTTATTATATTAGATTTTAACTAATATATTTAATTAATAGATTCCCATTTGAGATTTAGTACTTCCGAAAAGATTTCAGTAACTAAATTTTTGGATATAGATTTAAGATTTTCAGATTTATGCGATGTTTTCTCTCAAGAATTTTCAAATATATGAATTTATAATCCTAAATTTGCTTTAATATAATTGATTTTAATGGTAGATTTATATATTTATATCACAGGAATTGACTTATTTTTATTTTATAAAATTATGCAGAATACATTATAGAAACCAGATTTTAATGTATTTATATAATACAAAAATAGATAAATGTAATTTATTAACATTTTAATTTTCAAAAAAAGAATTTTGACATTAATTCGTTATCAATAATTGACAATCAAAAATTTCAATCTGCTAAAAATCAATCAAAATTCATAAATCATGAAAAAATTTCGCTAGTAGCATAGTGGCATCATAATTGTCACATATTGTAATATTAATTCTTGATTCGAAAAGTTTCTAAAACACGTGGGTACCCACACGTGGGTATCAAACATTAATTGTGATGTCATCAAAATGAAAATAATCAATTAAAGAGAGAGCTCCATATCACACCTAGTTGTTTCATAGTCATAATAAAAAATAAGGTCGCAAACATTTACATACCATATACATGCGCTATATTTTATCCATAAAGAAATGTTTTTCTCAGAAAATATTTCTTATTAAAAAATCGATTTTTAGTCTTTTTTATGTCTATGTTTTATTATCAGTAACCATTCTTAAAATTTAAGTTTTAATAACAAAATTGTTTTTTTTTTGTAATTGTTGAAGTATTTTTACGAAAAGATTTTACGAAAGACTTTTTAATTCTCGTTTGTCTTTGACGTCTTTTTATATTTATATCCATCCTAATGTTCGGAGGTTGGGAACGATTTCGATCATCGGCGGAAACTCGTCGCAGACGTGAGGAACGGCTTTTTGATACGGAAAAAATATTGTAGGTAGTGAGAGAGGAAAAGAGAGGCAAGTTGATTTCAAATCAAGATAGTGCCGGAAGCGTACGATGCAGTTGGGCATTCGCGATGAAAATAAATCAAGCCCGGGATGGACCGCCGGGAGTGTTTCTCTCCCCCTCCTTCCCTCTCACTCTCTCGCTCCCTCTTTAATAAAACGCGAACGAGCAGCGGGGAATAATAATATGATTGACAGAATTATGGTTAATTGACACCTATCGATCGTTTACGATAATGGGCCAATTAAAAATCAGTGCTCTTGTCGGTTGTTTACGTCGCGCCGACTGCATTCATGCTCTCGTCTATATGTATAGTTTGTGCGCGACGTCGCGCTGCCAAATTTGCGAAAATTCTGGCGGCGGTCGCATTTGCGATGCAAAATAATGTGTTAAAATTCCGCTTGGACTGTCGTCCACGGTTGTAATTCGGCCGACGATCTTTTTTGTTTTCCTCTTTTTTTAATGAAGTTGTGCGACGTCAATGGGAAAAAAGGGAAATGGAAGCTATTCCTTACGGTTAAAAGAATCTCTCACAACATCTACTATCCTTGAATTTTGTAAAAAAAAAACTAATTTCGCTTATTTTTATCTTCATAAATAATAATATAATCAGATGAAAAGTACGTATTAAAATTTCCTAATCAATCATTCAAACGTCATGCGAATAAAATTTTAAATAATTTTAATAATTTTCTTCACTTCCCAGACAACACAAAGTGTCCGAAATCAGAACATAAGACGTCTTTTGTGTTTAAAAGATATCTTATGCCTCAATTTTAGACCTTGTGTTGTCTGAATTATGTTTTGAAATAAATATATAATTAGAAACTATTTTAAACAAGGGAATTTACTGTGAAGTAATAGCTTCTTATCGTTTGCCACAATGCTGGTGCCAGGAACTAATTTTTTTCTGCATAAAATAGAAACGTAATCCTCACGATATATGCACATGGGTGCACGTGCACATTTCTTTTACGGTTGGTTACTGAAGATGTTAAAGTCGAAGTCGTAAGGGATTTCGATGGGCATCGCCATGTTGCGCGCTGTCGCGCTAACAAGACGTTCTTTAAAGGAGGAAAGCGTTTCCCGAGTCACCAGTTAACATCTTTGTCTCGTATTCTTGTGCCCAGCTTGTGAATATATTCATGAGGTAGTCGGCGTATCGATCGAACTTTCGGGACCACCATTTTGAATCGCAGGTGTAAAAGAACGCATTTAACTGCCGTGAAATGCGCGCAAACGACATTTTGGCAGTAATACAAATTCGTACGTATCTACCTTTTATGGTCGCATGAGAGCTCGGGTAAACGATTTCGGCGGTAATCGACAATAATTGGAGAAAAAAAAGTTGATATTCCAAATGGATATACACAGAAAAAAATATAATTTTACTATCATAAGAAGTGATTACTCAATTAATTTTTTTTCTCTTTTAAGTTATCTTTAATAAGGAATATTTTCTTTGTAATAGATAGAATAATATCTTAATAATTTCTTCAAATATAATTATTACAAATATTAGAGAGAGAAGACAGAGAGAGAGAGAGAGAGAGAGAGAGAAAGAGAGAACTTCATTATATCATATTTTTGTGAAATATAAGTAATTAATACTTAAATATAGTATGTATTTTTGTCTGTGTGTATTCGTAAACACTTTGATAATAACAGTAAAGGAGGAATATTAGGCACAATATTCTTATTAAAAATAAACGAATACAAGTAAAAATTATCCTAATAAAAAAAGTGCTCCAATCCCACGTCTTTGTTCCCTTTAATGGCAAGGTCGGGCTCGGATGCGACCTATGACCTTATCAGTCAAAGAGTTCGTTGTTTTACTGCAGTTATTTTAAAGCCAATTAATAAACTTTGTTATATTTTTTCATTTGTAAATAAACAAAGGAAGAAGTTTGTATTATTATTTACTTATTTATTCATTTTATATTGATTACATGAAAAAGACCGAATCTGGATCCGACCTCACTTTTTTGGATGTTTTGAAAATCCTTGTTATTAAAGATCTAAAAATAAAAATGTCACAGAACTGTTCCTACTTCAGCCGAAACTATTTTAAACATTGATTTGAAATCCAATTGTAAACAAGAATAACTACATTTCAATATAAATAAGAGATATTGCACAAATATGTTTCATGATGTCTCGACTTACAATCAATATCTCGAATCAGAACTATTGAAGAACCTATGAATCAAGACTACTGTAGAATCTACGAATCTACGAATTAGAGATGAAAAGATAAATGTCATATAGAGGAAATTGGGGTTAGTAGACTATTGGGAAAAATAGACTAACCAAATCTACGTTAAAAACATTGGAGATGAGAATTCATCTCTTTAGAAATGTGTTTCGTAACACATTTGCGAAAAATCACACGTAAATAAATTTTTTATTTTTGTACTTTTTGTTTTAATTTTAGAATCATGTAGTTTATTTAGAATTTTATTTTTTCGTAATTTTATTATATATATAAGAGATATAATAAAATATATTAAAATATACCTTAAAATATATTATTCTTTAATTTAATAATCCTATAGTCAATGTTTTTATCCCATATCATGTGTCATCGTATCCTGGTTCTGGGATTGACACTTAAGGTATGCATTAGAAAAATATTTCTTTTTCAATTAGTTTCCACTTATTATTGAAATATTACTAGATAATCAAATGTATGTAGTAAGTGGTACAGAATTTACTTATTTGATAAGTCTCTTAATTTTATCTATAAAAATTCTAAACTGAAAATGAGTTGGCCTACTGACCCTAGATCTTCTCTAAATGTTGCAATGAGTTCTATAATATACTGCAATGGAGCATGCCAATGAAGAATGAAGATATCCAATTTCTAGACCATGACACTCTGATACAAAGATTATAGATACTTTTCTTTATCACGGATTCGTTGATTAGCTAATGTTGTTTTACTATCATAAGAAGGAAAGATTCCAAAAAATAAGTATTTATAATAAGTATTTGTCTTCCTTTTCTCTGTTGTCTCGCAGTTTTCTGGTATAAGGAAGATATGTTTCAGTACATTATACAACTCACTGGTACGTTGATATTCATTTTGGTACGCTTCTGTATTGTATTATGACATCATTTGTTTTCGTCAAGATATTAAATTAATCAAGAGAGAGGAATCGCGACTTCGCATTATCGATACATCAACGCCGTCTCACTCGAACGCGTGTGCCGGTAAAGTACACTGACGGGGCTTTAATGGAGGCTGCGTGTGTAATGTAGGTATATATAGCGGGCGTCGGATGTGTTTCGCAACGCCGCATCGCCCAAGCGTACAATAAACCGATGTGTATTCGAAGAGGCTTAACTAGACGAACTATTCCCGCGCAGTTTCTATTAGTAAATCACCCGCGTACTGCATGGCATAGATAACGACCCCGTGGCGCAACGACAATGCCTTCGACGGGGAGAAACTTAATTAAGTATATATTAATTAAAATCATCTCTACCTCACTCACACGCCAAAGCCAGCTCTATATGCGCCTTGTTACACGTTTCTACCAGCATTATCCATCTCCCTATTCTGTTTTATTGTATGCACATTACTGCATATTTGCGAAAATTAAATTTTGATCGCCACGCGTTCGGTATCGAATTCCAGACATAAATAGGTAGAGGTTCAACATATGATTGCAGATAATTATGAAATGTAGTGACGCATCAAACAAAAATATACTAATGCATCTATATTTCTAAATACACTTATACTACAAACAGATCGATTTGTTTCTTTTATGAAAAATTTTCGAAATTTCAAGGTATCTAGAAAAGTGAAATTGGACCTGACCCGATGCCGTTTTGTTAATATTTCATTTAATCAATATAACAAAATGATAAAAGAACTAAATAACATGTATCGTAAAACTTTTTTCCCTGTTAAAGCTCTTTCATAGGAGAGTTAATGCTTCAAAAATAAACTATATAACGATGATTCGTCAGTCAAAGTTATTCAAATTCGGCATATGGTTTCAAATAGGTCAACGAATCTGAAAAGGTTCAAGCAATGAAGCGCCGGCGGCGATCTCAGATTTCGCGTCAATTATTCGGGCTTAATAAAAATGTACGATACGGCGAGAGCACAAAGGAGGGTCGTCGGCGCTCCGCAATCCCTTTTCGCAAAATGCAACGTCAAGGAGACGAATCGGTGACATCGGAGAGAAGCACCCTTGTTAACGTTTCCGTCATCCGTCTCCTTTTGTCGGGGCAACTCTTTCTCTCCGGGCGAATTTAAATCGTACCGGTCGGACGCGTCGGATAATTTATAATGCTATCTTTTTCGTTCGTAGATGGGCTGTGTGTATGTGTATGAGAGAGATTAGCATTAACCATATATCAACTATAATGTGGATTTAAATATTTGAAGAATAAGCTCGGTTTACTTTGCAATTCCATAAATGTGGTGCTTAAGATAAGTTGAATTATCAATATCTAGTTACAATGTTAAAATGTTAAAGGAAGCTTTTTGTTTTGCTTCCGAATTCGTGAAATATAATTAAAAGCAATATATAACAATGTATTTTTTGTAATAACATCTTCGTATAGTAATAAAGTTTCCACTCTGTCACGGTCTAGACCATTTTCGATCGTGTCGAGACGTGTGTGTGCGTATGTTCGTGTGTGTGCCGAGCGATGTGTTCGAGTAAGTGACATTTCATGTTTCGGCTCGCGGAAGACTCGAACGACACGCGGGATACGTTAATAGAAATATATTCGTTTGAAGGAGGCACTCCTGCGAAAGTCCCGCTGCGCTTCATTCGATCGTGCGTAACTATCAAGAGAAAATTTGAGTTTAATCTTGTGAGAAATTGTAGAAGTAGATGGATGCGTCTGCGCGGAATAAAAATAGATGTGTATGTATGGATTGATACAATAAGCAGGATATTCTGCTTGTGAAAGAAAAAGTATTCTCCTTCAACAGGAAAATCTCCGAGATTAGATATAGAGAACAAATTCAGGTTTTATCGTGCGAGAAATTAATATAAAAAACGTGTTATAAAAAAGATGTAATAACAAAGATTTGTACATATTATTAATGTAATAAGTAAAAAAGAAAGGAAAAGAAAGGAAGTGCTCTTGCAAATGAATGAGCAGAGATTGCTCTATTTTCACCTTGGATACTTATTAATCATTTTCAAATTTTCTTTTGTGCGCTTCCAGCGAAAATTTCCGTGTAAAAATGTCGCCGAATGCTTGCGGTGAATATGAATAACGCAATGATGCGAATACAATGTTCATAAGAGACGTATCGTTACGTCTTTTCCTACACTGTCCGATGATAAATTAAATCGTGGTCGAGTGCCACGTACGCGTATTTTTCATAGAACACTATCGTATGAACGACCCTTGTGTCTTTCTCTCTCGCTTTCTTTGCTTCTTCGTTTCGTTTCACGTTCCGTCTTCGCCTTATCGGTGACTCTCGGATTTTAATTTCGCCTTAGGGCGACAGCTCATCCTGCGATAAATAATGACCGATAGCCTACACAGTCGCCAGTATCTCCGCGGCACTTTTATCCGAGGAAGTTCTTTATTCTGTCACCGTTTAAATTTTTACATATCGAAATGTCAATCGAGCTGTTCTTCTCATTTTGCATCAGTAACCTTTATACGTTTTTTATTTCAGTGACATATCATAATCACAGATAGAAAAAAACCTTTAAAGAGTCAATGAACCATATAATACATAACACTAAATATAGCAGTTTGCCTTCAAAGTATATCTATCGAGTTTGAAGCAGATAATTTTTTTACTAGAAAATGTCGCATTCATGTAAAATAAATACAAAATTACTAACCATACACTGAGTAAGTTAGCTGTATATTTGAAAAATATATTTCATTTGAAAGGAAACTGTTATGAAAACAGTTATGATACAATAATTTTATGATTTTAGAATAAACATCCGTCATTTTTCTCTATTCTGAAAATTATTACATTAACTTAATATATACTGATAATTATTTTTTTCGAATAAATAAAAAAAATTAAAGCTTGAGAAGATATCATCAGAAATGAATCAGTCGAAATGGTTATCTTTGGCGCGAGAAACAGCGTGTATCACACTGTTGTAAATTACACACACCAGATAAAGTAACAAATTGCTTGGGTAGAGCCTGATCGAGCGCAGAATGGAAACCTGGACAAAAAGGACAGCGATCAGAAGAGAACGAGGGATCGAACCTTTATCGAACTATCGACGATCCTCTCATACCGATTCTTGCGCGTGTAATTTCACGCCCAAATCGCGGAAGTTATGGCAATAGGGTTGGCGATACAAGCCATAAATGGGACCGCCTGACCGTGAACGCGTCTATATATATGTATATACATATACATACATATATATATATATATATATATATATATATATATATATCTGTGTGTATGTGTGTGTATGTATAGGTCTCCTCCGGCTGGTTCGAAGCGGGCATTTTCTCTCTTCGCGGGGCCCGGTCTCTCGAAAAACAAACAGTTAAAGCTAGGTGGTCCCTCATTAAGTTGGCACCACTCCCGGGTCGTTCCCCTTTAATTCAAGTCGATCCCGGTGCCGCACATAGAAAGGGTCCCGGAAGGGTCTTTGGGTCCCGCAAGGCTCCATTACACAGGCGCAGCCAGGCAGGTATGTGTATCCGAGTATGCATGTTAGCGCGAGTGAGATGTTGGCTATGTGAAATCAATGCGTTTGATACGTGTCACCGTATCGCTACACCAACATACACACTGACTGCAGAACACGCGGCTCAGTCTGCTCTGCACGCATTCATATATTTTACGCGTGTCCGAGTATCGAACATATTCGTTACTGCTACGGCTGAGAAAGCAAAGATATATTTTATTTTTCTTTTCCATAAAAATCCAATCGTATTAGTTGCTTTTAAAAAATTGTTTTCGACGTAATCTCTGCAAGATAATAATTATTTTTGAGAAGAGTCAGGATAATCTCCCGAAGCATAGGTTCATAACTGATGTTCATGACTGTTTTCATTTGATGGCATTCTTTTCTTGTTACTCATTAAATGCTAAGAAAGAATGATGTTTGTGTTGATTTGTGTTATCAAATGAAAAACACCCATTAATTTGTCGATGACCAAGATTCTTTCACAGCGGAAATATCTTAAGTATAACCAAGAATTTTGTGAAATAGAATAATTATTAATGAGGATGTTTTATAAAGATTGATGTTAAGAAGAGAAAGAAAATGCTACATATGTTTTCTTTTTTAAAATATCTCAAAAAACTGTAGTTTTTTTAAGTTTCCTGATTACTTGATAATCCATTTTGGATTATTTCAAATTTAGAGAAAATTGAGCACGAGACTACACGAACATATCTCTGACATCAAAAAGAATACAGGTTCTCCTACTGTCATAACTGATCATCGAATCAATTTTGATCATAATTTCAAATGGAATCATGTGAGAATTTTGAACTGCGAATCTTCTTACAATAAGAGATTGGTGTCTGAAATGATTCATAAAAAGACAGAAACAAGGCCTTAATAGGCAAAATGATACCGAATCTTTACCTGATACTTATTCACAGATCATTCAATCTCTTTCTCCTTCTTGACTGCTTTCCCTTCCCTATCTCTTTTCTCCCTACTTTCTTTCCCTTCCACTTTATTTTTTCCTTCTTATTTTTTCCCCCTTCCATTTCTAGTTTTCCATTTCAACCTTCTTGTCTTTATGTATGTCGTACTTTATATCTTAGCTTCCTAGAGAGATGATCAATTTCGATTCCAATTGCATTGCCTAATCGATAATACATCATTTCGACACACACATAAGGTATTTATTATAAATTTATTTGTTCTAAACTCATCATACATATACAATGAATGTCGGCAATTTACTCTTTTTCTATCATCATTATTATTTCTTATGTGCTTGCCTTATAATATCTAGATCAAGACAAACCGGTAAACTCATCCCGCGAACCTGTCTACACTAAGGAAATTGGAGGTCACCTCACTTTCCTAATTACAAAACATTCTAAAGGGCGATCCATGTAGATTCGCCTATAAACTTCGCGATCTTTTTGGCACCGGGTTCACGATTACTCTTCCTATAAATTATCCGATACTTCCCAGTAAACCGCATTCTTAACCGCACAATTTAATCTCCGATCCCTGAGTAAATTGTTTAAATACATTGACTCAAAAAAACGGAGAAAATCTCAATAGCAACATTCGTCGTAACACTCCATATAATTATTTTCGTAATCTCAAAGAGCGCATGAACCTGCTAACGTACGCGCAATATTCGTAGTATAAGGAAAATGTCTGATAATGGGATTACATAGGGAAAGGATTAGTGAAATCCCTCCAATGCAAAAGCTTAGTATATAATCTATACCGATATCTTCGACACGAATCACGAATGAGACAACGAACGTATCGTATGTAGAAACACTATGATCGCTCGATTAATATATTTTTCAATTTCAATTTTATATAACGATATAATTTTCTTTTATTTCGTGAATATTTAAAACGCAATTTTGTAATTATTTTTTTTCACGTACTTTTCTAAAATATTATGAAAATTATTAATTTTAATAATTTTAGATTTTAATCAAATTTAACATTGATATTTTTTTTTATCAAATATCGATTATTTATCCCGATACAGTAATTATAAATATGAATTCTCATCCAGCAGGAAATACATATACGCTGATAATACGTGAAGGAACCATTACTATCTTCTTTCTTTTTGTTTTACGTTTTATTATCCCGTTATAATATAATCTCTGCTATCTCATAAGTATATAGTATCTACTGAATCAAAAAGTATATCTTCATAATACAAATGTAATGTGAATATAAATTAATACTAATGGCGCAGTATATTATCGCAGTTGAATTATAATAAAGCAATTGCAGATAATTAAAGAAATATATTTTAATTAGCGTTGCTTTGTGTGCGTGTGTGTGTGTGTGTGTGTGTGTGCGCGTGTATTACTCGTATATTTGCAGAATCTCAAAATTCAATCTTTAAAACACACAAACGCGTATGATTATCGCATAAATTCATATCCTATTTATATCTTGTTAATAATTCTCATTTTGTGTTGCAGATACGCGTCAACGCGGAGAAAGAACGTGGAAAAATTACGTGAGTATAGAGACATATCATATACATACATATGAATGAATGTGCTTGCCAATTAGTGATAGCTGATAACGGATACAGTTGGATAACGATAACGTCTGTAGATCTAGTAATCTCTGCATCATAGATCATCTTCTCACTTTCTCTGGCTTCTTTGAGAAAAGAAAACTATGTCCACATACACTCACGGGCACACACATACACTCAAAATTCTCGACAAAGAAAATTCTTTCGCTTGTATCATACGAAATTGTACCAGCGAGTGCGCGTAGAAATAAAATAATTCGATATAAAGCAACGTAAAGAAGAGAATAATGTTTACAAAATATTTATTCTCTTCTTTAATAAGCTAGACTATTATTTAAAAAAAGTGTAAAATTTGCACTCTTGAATAAGTGGTAGATTGTTACTCTTCTTTGGACTAAGATTCACTTTAAAAAAAAGAATGAGACTTCTTTCCTTTGGAGTGAATCATACTCCAAAAAAGAGTGAAAATCTGTCACTCTTATTCAAGAATGCAAATTCCAGTCTTGTCTTAATTCCACTCTTTTTTAATAATAGCAGTATTTTATCTCTTTTGGAATAAGATTTTACTCTAAAAAAATTTAGAGATTGAATCAGTATCGTAAAATAATTTTGTTTCCAAATATTCGTTCAAAAAGTTACCTCCTCAGATTGTTTAAGATGCAATAATAGAAACATTTAAATTCATTTAAATGTTTCTATTACTGTAATTAACTTCATACTGAATAAATTAATTATAACCGTATTTATAGATATTTCATGTTATTTTAAAAGTACTATAATTTAACCACATTAATAATAAATATAATGACTAGACTTCGGCTTATGAAAAGATATATTATAGTATATATATTAGCACTGTATATATATTCTCACTTCCTAATACATTTCAATAACAAAACTTTTTCACACGTTCTCGTCTTAATTTCTCATTTTCGAATGTCCGTACATGCACAATTAGTCTCGAAAAGACATGTACTCGCACGCGTATCCTTTAACCGTCTTCGTTACACGCGTTGACCAACTTTATGACGTTGTCCATGTAACTGCCATGTTTACGATTTTATTGAACCCGCTCCTGCCGGTGTGTATTGCCTGATGTGAAACGCGTCTAGTATGAAAAGGAAAACTTTATCGGGACAACGGATTCTTACATTTTAAAATGCAGTTCTTAAAGCAATGAGACTGAACATTGAAAAATAGAACAAATAAACGAATAATCAAATTCAATTTTTAAGGTTTCATATAAAATAAAAAAGTTAATTATTATTAATTATTAATTATTCAAAAAATCTGAAAACGCATGATGATAAATCTTGACATGGTCACGTAATTAGATCAATTCTATTAACATTGAAAAAGTTTAATTCAAATTTAGAATTATTATATGTTAAGAGAAAAATTATAAATATTACATATTTCGTACTCTCATTTTTGTATTACATAATTAAAACAATTTCATTTCACAAAACCATTTTATTTTACAATTGTATAAATTTTTATTTTTTCGAAATTGGTAAAATTGTGATTAAAGTTTCACATATAATACATGTTAATGTTTTATATTTTATATTATTTATTTTTATTTGTGCTAACATTTCAAGATTATTTCAACAATTCAAATATCTGATAATTCTAACAGATAAAGAGGTATATACACATATATATGTATATGTATATACATGTATATTACATACACATGTATACCTAGATATATATATATATATATATATATATATATATATATATACATACACACACATATATATAAAAATCTCTTAAGAGAGTTAACTCTTTATTGTAAATATTTTTAGCATGACATTATAAATATTACGATATTTGAGATTGCAAATTTACACTATAAAGTTCAAATAAAAGCTTTTAAATAAAATAAAAATTTAATCATGATGCGTAAATTCGTTTGATATATTAAATCTGATTAACTTCGAATGTCTTTGAAGATCGGCCTTCTGGTTTCAATCAATAGACTTATCATTTATTTAAGATATATAAGCTAAGGGAAAAGATAATAATGTGTATAGTGAGAAGGTTAATGCTCGCGGTAGATAAGAGTCGTATGCTAAGTAAACATCCTACTTCCTATGAAGTCCCAATCTCCCGATGTTTGTCTGTATAGGATTAATCTTGCGTCACATATAATGAGAATTACAATATATGTATACGTAAAAAAAAAATTAAATATTTATATAAATAAAGCTTTATATTAGAAATATATTCATAATTTATTATAATTACTGTAATTATGTAAAAAATAGAAAAGATTAAATAAGAATTTTTACATCATTTAAGAATTAAAATGTATTATTCCTAAAGTATCGGTTTAAAATATAAAATTAAAGTCATCAATCTACTGAACAATTCTGTGACGGTAAGATTAATAGGATCTCATCAGTTTCTTCATGTAACAATGCAACCATGTAAGTTCCCTCGCCCTATGTTGCCTCGTAGATGTCAATCGAATACAGTAGGTTAATAAATACAGTCGGGGTGGAAGTAGCCAACGATTTCAGGGAAAGTATTCTCGATCGCTCCATTACTGCGTCGGAGAGTGAGTTTCTACTCGTTTTCTCATCGTCGGCATGAACCGAAAGACAGTCAATGGCGGTACGGAGGGTTAAAGGAGAATGCGGATTCCGGTTCAACAATAGGCCACCTACGGTTCCCCTACGCCTCCGCTGGCTCTTTCTCTCCCTTTCTTTCGTCCCTTTTCGAGTATACTCGGAATCTCGACTGGACCAGCTGCCCTAATGCTGCGGAACTGACTGTAACGCGCCGACAATTGTCATGGTTTCGTGAACTGTAAAGCGCGCTGGGGAACATGCCACGAGCGATTCTGTCCAGGTTTACGTTGCATCCTCGACTGTTGACGTTTGCCACTGGGCCTAGTGTTGTCCGAAATCGCCGGCACGAATCGTTTACACCGAGATAGAAACAGGATAAAATAGGCATACGAACATCGAGGGTAGAGCCGTAACAACTATTTGGTTGTTCGGTTAATTAGACAACAATGAAGGATATATCTTGAGAATTTATATTCTAATAACATGGCATGTAGGCGAGTGTGTGCGTGTGCGTGTGTGAGAGAGAGAGAGAGAGAGACTGACTTGATATATTTCATGAAATAATTTCGAAAAATGCCGATATAATGTACAGTGTATGTTATGTGAACATTATGTTTTTGTAAAACTCATGGTGCCTCTGTTTTTATTTTCAAGAAACATATTCAGTTTTCTAACTTATATTTATAATAAATATATGAAATTTTCTTTTACTAAACTTTTAGAATAAATCTTACTCTGAAGGGAATTTCATTTCAAAGAATGTAGAGAATAGATATATTATTCGCTGCATATATAATATATTAAAAAAAGATAATTTTAATGAAAGAAATATAAAATCATAATCGTATACATAAAAGACGATGGGTAAAATGAGCCGATAATTTTTCTCCCCCAGAGTGGCAAATAAAAGCGATATAATTTTTTTTTTCGTAGAGTTGCTAAATCTAATTCTGATCTTGAAAACATTGTAATGCTTTCCTAACAAATTAAATTAAATTTCTCAAAATCAAATTCAGTCTCTCACAAACTATAAAAAAGAAACATACCGCTTTTATTTGTCATTCTGAAATAAAGTATCAGCTTATTTTACCCATCGTTCTTTAACGTTTTCGCTCGGATCATTTTTCTGCATCTTTACAATACTTCCCGTTCTCGGAATTTTTTTCTAAAAATAATTTATCTCTGTCTATTCACTTTGCATTTGAAGTTAACCGGTGTAGAATCTGAATTCCTAAAGGATTCGAGTTTCCCGTGATTCATCTCGCAAGATCTGACTGCTGTGATTATCGAAGCGTTATCGGCCGTGTGAAACGACACCACAAATTCTGCACGACGTTTCGAGCCGCCGCCGTTGGATTAAAAGCGTCATCGCGGTGCCGTGTCACGAGGTACAACTGCGATCCTGCAAACGACCCTTTGGAGAATAAACTCCCTTCCAGTATTTATAGACTTTTGGGATTAGAGCGGGGACGAAGAAGGGAGGGAGTGGAGCAACTGCTGCGCATCTCTTTTGTAAACTCACTCTCGAACACCTCAACGACGAGAGAAAGGAGAGGGGCAACCCGCCCTCCTTCCGCGATCTAGATCGCGCGATCCGCGTTGTTTATGCGATGTTGTCGCATAGGGGATGCTCTTTTGTTCGCGGTTGATTTTCACCGGGAGATACCGTCAAATGAATTTCGGGGGTGGCAGTGATATACATGTCATACCTGTCTGTGGTTCTGCATGGAACTTTACGAGTTTCTCTTGCCTCGCGCGATTTCAAAGACTGTGAATGCGAATGACGGTAATCGTAAACCACTCGATACGGTCATCAATGCAATTTAACTTTTGGTAGATTCAATGTATGCAAACGCAGAGTTTGTGTCATACAACATCTGTATAGTTTGTATGTCGATATTTATATACGTCAATGTTTCTATGTTTCGAAAATTGCAATTCTGTGAATTCTATGACGTGAAAATGAAAGTTACCGATATTGAGTATAACTAGACTAACGACATTTTTCAAAGACAAAAATAATAGAAAAACAATGGTGAGAAATTTAATTTGGATAGAACAAAGAGAATATAAGGATAGCATCTAGAAAAAGATGGAATATATAATATATTATGGACTATTATGTTATTTTATTTATAAAATATATCATAAATTTCAATAAATATTCAATATTTAAATGAATAGTGCCAATTAAATACAAAAATATATTTATTTGATACATTATAAGAAACATTATAATTTGATTTAACAATCGCTTCTTTTTATCAAATAAATATTTATTTATTGTAAGTAAATGTTTAGTTGGTAGTATTCAAATAAATATTTATTCAAAATTAAGCTATTTTTAGCTTACCCTCAGTGTACAACTCAACATGTGTTGCGAAAGTGGACTATCAAGAATTGCCGAGTTTTTTTTATTGCCGAGACACGTGTTCGATCGCGATCGATTTCCAAGAACTGCTTCGCTCCCCCTCGCGATCGCGGGGTCCGCGCCTCCTTCGCGGGAGAGCGCAAGACGACGACCAATAACGTGCGATCACGAGCCGCGAAGGGCCAATCGCCGATCACGGAAAAACCCATCAGCTCCCGAGTTCGGGAATTTTCCATTCGCGTCCCCCCACCTTATATTACCATATATGGACATGTCTCCCCTCCTTATATTACCATATGTGGACATGTCTCCCCTCCTTATATTACCACATGTGGACATGCGAATCGCGAATGTTCGAAATCCTGTAGCTAAACGCAACACAAAAATAAACCTATAATATATAATTTAACTATTGAAAGTATAAAGAATATTTAAAAAAAATTAAGCCTATAATTTAACTATTGAAAGTATAAAGAATAATATAAAAAGAAATTAAACATTACTGAGTTTCACAAATCTTATCTTCTTAACGCATATATAATATATACATACATATATGTATATACATATGTGTGTGTAATTAGAGTTATAAAATTTTATTCAAACCAATTTTTTTACGCTAAAATATAACATCTCCATTAGATTAAATTTTAAAATTGCTCGATATTAAATATGTAAACCTCTTATTACCTTTTATTACGTATCCGTGCACAAAATTATATTAGAGAACAATAATAGAATTAACTATGTTGTTAAGATTTGCTGCATTGTTTAAAAATTCGACAGTTATAAGGACGTGAAGTAATTATTAGGCACTGCGTCATTGTTTCGCCGCGATACGTTTGTCTCGTAATGTGAAGCGTATAATACGATCATAAAGTTATTAACGTGCATGTTACACGCGTATATTCATGCGCCGTATCAGGTTTGCAATAGAACGGGAATTCGCGGTTCAATACCATTTCCTTTCCAAACAATACAGCACAATATAAACTATCGATAATTATATGTCTAATAAAATCATGTCGATTTCGATAAAACACGTATAGCACTAAAAAAAATATTCTTTTTTCATGCAGTACATTCCTTCTTTCTTAACTTTGATAACAGACGCCAATTTATCAAACTACAGGTTGTTTCTCTGACTAAAAATGTGAATATCAATATGGTTCAAACGAGTAATAATTGAGAATAAGAAGACAAATTTTAAATAGATGATACTAGAACTATGTGTATAATAAAGTTTACATTTCGATAATAAGATACTGAATAAATGAAATCAAATATAAATTGATCTTAATGTATAAATTAATGACAATTTCATTTTCATATTTGTCTTTTTTTTAAATGTATTTTAATTTTTTTTATAACTCCGTTTGTTATGTAACAGTGAAATTATTACTTTGTATTTTATCAAAAGAGCAAAGATAGAATTAACTTTCGTTAATTCATTCAAAAGGCTAGATAAGTGAAGGTGAGAAAAGCGAAGGTGGAGCATAGTCCACGTCAACAGAAACTTCCCGATGTTTTCTACAGTTTTCGAGACAGACGTGCGTTTAAATGCGAGGGAGTTTGCGACCTCTCCCTTGGATTGTTTTCCTTCGTCGTGGATAATTTCCCGTCTGCCACTTGCACCTCGCGCGGTAATTTATTGTAAACGCGAAGGCGGACGCGCCGGTTTAAACGATTTTCCTGATATGGCAGCGAACGGACGGATGAAGAGGCACGGAAACGCCTTCCATCGCTATTCATTACGGAAGTGTAAATTAGCAGAAATCATATCTCGCCCGGTATTGCTCATCACCGGAAACATGCGATCATCGCTAAAGAAACATTAAGTTCTTAATATTGATACACTTTAAAATTCACTTAAAATTGTTTGCACAATTCACACTTTTTAAAAATCAGATTTTCGTTAAGAATATCAGAATACTGAATTTTTTTAATTAAACAATCGGGATTGGAAGTTTTTAGTTAGGTTTTCTAGCTAATGATGAAATAAAATTTTACACACACACACACACACACACACACACACACACACACATATATATATTTTATATATATACACATATATATATATTTGACAATTCAAATTATTTGTTTTAAAAACATTTAATGTAAAACATGAGAAAAATAAGAGAAGAGATGCCCTAATTAAATTTTCGTAAAAGGAAAATTGATTTCCATTTAAATGGTTTTTAAAATATAGAGAATAAATACTAATTTTATGAAAAAAACTTGGTACATTTTTATCAGTTAATTTTAAGTTGACTAATGGACATACCCATTTGCTAAAACATGACAATAACAATCAAGCATCGTTGAATAAATTCGTCCTTTCATTCCGTTTATTGTAGATGATTTCGATATTTTTTTAAAAGCGAATATATTAATAATTTCAGAAGTAATGTTGGGAACAATAAAACTTATGAATGTATAACTATTATTTTGTCAAATAAAATGTGTCTGTATGAGAAGTAAATATTTTTTCAATGAAAACAATACTTTATTTCTCACTTATATGATTGATAAAATATTCTATGATGCTATTGTTTTATACTTGTAAATAATATTGAAATTGGAAAGCAATAGCAATAAATAATAAGTAAGCCAGTTAAACAAGCACATATTCTATATATTGGTTAAACAATATTTCATAAAAGAAATTTCTGTCCCGTAAATTGATTTATAAGATTTCATATTATTATTGTTATCATAAACTCTTCCATTTTTCGTCCGTATCTTTATAAATTTTAACACGTGAATATAATTAAATTTCATACAATATTAATTTTACATATTTTGCGAATAAATAGCAAATATACGATAAGAGAAAAGATATTTAAAAACACAAGAATATAAAATATTCGGATAAATTAAAGAAAGAATTATACAAAAAAATTTAAAAATATAAAATGATAAAAGTGTATTTTATGTATATCATGTCTTTCGAAACTTTCTTATAACAATAAATATAATATCGCATGATATTATCATCAAATTTATTTTTATCCGTAGGATCTTAATATGATTTTATTCTCACATACATCATTCTCCGTTATCTATATCTTGTATTTTTAATTAATAGCAATAATTAATACGGCACTTACCTACAGATTGATTACGTAACACGGAAAGAATGCAGAACAGAAGACAAAGTCGGCTCTGACGATCCTTATTATTCTCCGTATCCTGTAGTGAGGCGACCTTCTCACTGCCAAAAAAAACAAACAATGAATAAAATTAAAAACTGAACGCTCGATATATGCTAATACCAGGAATTAATGGATGGTAAAAATACTTACATTATCTTAAGATCGTCAGTTGAAGAAAGCGAATATACTGTACTTGGGCGAAAGCGTCTGTTTGATACGAATCGAACGCGAAGTCACGAATTCAAACGTTGTAAATCATGCACGTGATAACGGATCATGCGAATGCGAATCGCGACTATTACTCTCTCGGAGTGAGATATCGATGAACTATGCATTCAGCCGGTCCGTCGGGAACGATATTCGAAACTTTGCGGTATCGTGCGATTTCTAACTTCGTCGCACACAATTACCAAACAGCTATCTTTTAAATTTCAATATAACCATTCACGCTACGCATCGACGCCATTTTGGCTCCTGATTAATATCGTATAATTAAGACTCCAATGGCACACAAAAGCTCAAGCAGTAAAGCTTATTGTAGTTGTGAGAATTGCCCAATCATCAAATATAAGAATACGTACAAGCAGAGAGTTTCCTTCTCGTTCAAAATGTCGGATCGTCAAATAATTTCGATCATGTAATGTGTATGTTGTAGCGAGGACTCGTCAACTGCGATACGAACTCGGTCGCGCAAGAATAATCACGATCGCGAGCTGTGATACGACATTCGGAGAGTCGGGCGCGACGAAATTCCAACGTAACGCTACGTTTACACGACCGCTAGAAGGAGACGCGTAGTACCGCGAAGAGAGAAACATCTTTAACCGACTTCAAGTTCGGCGTTCAGCGCGAGAAGTGAGGGGGAGCGCGGTCGCGCAGGCAGGGCTCGGCGCGGCTGGTTTCGTGGAGAGTCGAAAAGAGCCGAGTGCGGCCGAGCGGCGGCGGAGAGGGGAGAGTCACCGTCGCCGCCGCCGTAGTCGCTCGGTAAGGGTGGTGGGGAGAGACGCTCTCTTGTCCCCTGCGCTCGCTCAGTTGCTCCGTCGCCGCCGAAGGGAATGTCTCGCCGCGCGTTACCGTTCCCCTCGTAGCCGCGCCGCGACGGGTGTCACTCGCGTCCTCGTTATCCTTCACTATCGTCGTTGTCGTTGTCGGTGTCGACTCGCCACCGTCCATATCGCCGCAATTTTCCATCATGGAGATTCGTAACTACTGTGCGACACAGTGAAGCGCGACTTCAAGTGCATACGCGCAGTGATACGAAAAGCGTCTTTTTGCCGTACCGCGAGGTCTCGATCGCACGATCCCGCGAATCGACGCGTACCTGTGATCGCTCTGGAATCTAACTCGTCCCCAGGATCCGTTCTCGAGGAGGTCCTTTGGAGATCCGGATAGCCGGACGGTGGAAAACTCCGAGGAAGCGTAACGCAACCGAAGATCGCGGCCGTCGGCAGAACGTGCCTCGGCCCGAGATCGTTCGATCAACATTCCGCGCCGCCTGGATCGTCCCGACGGACGTGTAGTTCTCAAATTTCCGGAAGTACCGAGATTGGAATGTAACGAGGCTCGGACTTCGAGCAGTGTGTTTTTTCGGTGTGACGGTGTGACAGTGAGACGCAATTCTTAGTTTTGGTTTTCGTTTTCTCTGCTTTCTGTGCGATGTGCTACGGTCCCACCGATCTCCGCATCCTCTGTCTCGTAAGTACCGTATAAAACGGCTTTTCCGACAATCTCGACTCTCGGCGCCTGTACTCTTCTCCGCGATCGCCCTTTTTTCCCCAACTTTTTCCAATATTCGAAAACGACGGATGTTTTTCCGATTCACGGTGACGCTGCAGGTAATCGGAGCGCGCACCGTCGGCATCGATTCATGTCCGATCGAGATTTGAAATCGAGCTCTCCAACTCGGAGCGACGGGAACGGAATGTGGCGAACCGTGCGTGCTTACGCACACACGAGATATTTTCTCCCGTGTCCTGTGAATCTCTGTGACGTGAAAGTGGAAAATGCGAAAGCGCTGTCCGACATCGGAGTACGTCGGTCGGAAATTGGCCCGTTAACGGTGAACTCGCCGGTGCGATGCGTTGCGTTCGTTTCGGAGCGAACGACACTCCGATCTCGGACGCTGCTCGCTCGATCGCGGAAGCGTACAGCCGTCCGATCTTTTTTTATTTTTTTTTTAGTGCTTCAATTTCGCGTGTGGAAAGTGAGAGATATCTCTTGCCGGTGGAAGTTACTTCGCAGTGAACTCGGCATGTGTTTCCCGAAAACGGAATTTAAATGTCAAAAATGTGACGGAGAATCGTATCGATGGAAAATCAAGGATTCATATTTGTTGCGAGCCGCGTCAGCTCGACGCCTGGTTTTTGCAACCATTATTTGTTGACGTGTCTGTCTCGTGTCTTTATTAGTGTAACGTCCTATAAGCGCGACATGAACGGAGAAATTATCGTTATTTACGTACGTACGCGAATGTCGAATTTCGTGTGTCGGCTATCGATGAAAATTGTGTGTGGTGGAAACTCGCAATAACAAACGCGTGTGCGCGATTTAATTATCTAATATGCGATGGAAATATGGAGGATTTTAAACGCACGTTCCACGCACCATAAAGGGAATCAAATTTCTCCAAACGGCGCGTTTAACATTTTTACTTTGTTCTCCTTCGACCTTGAAAATCTCATTTTCGAATTTTCATTCGCGTTTAACTCGGAACGTTGGAACGCGAACACGGTGAACTATAATTTCGGATTTCGCGTATCAGAGTTCGACGTTCTCTCGGAGCGGGTTAAACGGAAGAACAGAAAAACAAATGACCGACCGCTTCGGATCAGTCGTGCGCCGCATGTGAATTTACGGCAAAAGAGCAAATTCGACAGAAATCGCGAAAATACGATAGTTGATTTTACGCGTCTTTTTGTGCGACAAAAAAAAGTGTGCTCGTACGTTTGAAGCGCGATACGCGAAGGTTTGAATAACGATGTGACGTGTGTAGATCATTTGGAAAATCCTTAAAATGCGCACACCTTCGAATTCTTTGGGCAATGCGGAAAAGGATCGACAGTTTGACGGTTTTTTTCAATAACGACAGATGTGACGTGTGGATTGATCGAAAAATCTTAACTCTCAGTCGGACTTGTGGAATTTTGCACCTTTTAACGGCAATCTGAATCTTTGAGAGCTTCAGTACAAATTTTTATGTTGTTCTGGATTGTGTAAAATTCTGAAAAAAAATTCTTGCATACTTACGAAAGTTTTAACAACGAGTTTTTGCTATTATAAAATCCGGATTACATTGTACTTACTTTTGATTGACAGATTTAAATAAATTTATCTGCTAGAATTTATAAGAGTTGTCATACCATATTTCAAGATTACGTTTATATAGAATTTTTATGTTATTAAGCTTACAAAATTTATTTTATATAGACAATGTAAAATATGTAAATTATAAATTGGAAAATATAATACACAGAACGAAATAAATTCTATGATTGTTAATATGTCTGGTTTTGGTATTAATAAATAACAATATATAAGAAGCTTTAGTTCAGTACAACGAAATAACACAAGACTTTGATGATTCACATTTTGTTTTCGGAAGTGACACGTAAAATATAGTTTACATTGTATACGAGTAGATGCGAATTATTTACGAGTAAACGTACAATCTTGAAATTTACAATCAAAATATCAACTGTGCTTTCAAAATCCACAACTTGACTGGTGCAGGATTAAAAACACGTGTACTTTTCAGAATTCTTTGGACAATACGGAAAGGATCGATAATTTTATTTTCTAGATAACACGACTGATATGACATTTAAAATCTTAAAAATACGTGTTCTTTTAAATTCTTTAAACAAAAAAGAATTTCAAAAAGAATCGATAATTTCAATATATTTTAATAACGACAGGTGTGACGTGAAATCGTTTAGCAAATTAAAAAAAACGCGAGTACTTTTAAATTCCCGAGCATGTGAAAAAGACTAAAAATTTTATCATTTTTTACATAACGATAGGTGTGACGTGTAGAGAGATCCCTTGAAAATTAAAAAACGTGAGCACTTTTGAATTCTTTGAACACTATGAAAAGGACTGACAATTTTAACATTTTTTAAGAGCCGATAATTTCATAATTTTCTAGGTAACGACAGATGTGACATATTAATTGTTTGAAAAATCTTAAAAAACGCGACTACTCTCCAATTCTTTAGGCAGTGCGAAAAGGATCGATAAAGAATCGATTTTATCATTTTTTGGATGGCCGATGTGACGTATAAATTGCTTGAAAAATCTTCAAAACGCGACTACTTTCGAATTATTTGGACAGCGCAAAAAGGACTGACATTTTGTAAATTGCACTAAAAAATTTTTAAAAACGTGAATATTTATTAATTTTTTGAGCAGTGCGCGCGCGATAAAAACTAATAATAATTTTATCATGTCTGTCCACATTAAATACGTGCGTCAATTTGCCTCTGGCTAGTGCGACAGACATAACCATCCGGAAATGTGGAAAAATTGAATTTTCTTAGTTGCCTGGTTGCGGAAAACGTTGAATGAAAATGATATGGAACTGTCAGTTTTATCATATCTTGCATACGCGAGTTATAAATATGCATTGACCGACCCGTGCTATGTTTCGAACGCGTAGAAATTACAAGTGGAATGACTTTAAATAATGTTGGTCGGAATCGACAGAAAATATTGAAAAACGTGCAAAGCTTTAAATCGGGATCATGGAAACGCTATCATCAATTCCGTCATATTTTTGTGCGTGGACTACAAATGTCGTGTGCATCACTGATTCCAGCATTAAATTCATATATTTCACCTACGCTGCACGTAAAAGTTTATATAACGATGAATGCAATTACCGGGATAACAGAATTTTTTAAATTCGTCGAATCGCAGAGATGCTATCGTTGATTTTACTATCCTTTTTTTTTCCACGAAAAGTACAAACACTCGTGTGCTTTAACGTGCGACGTGTATGCATAGTTTAGATAACAGCGGATGTAATAAGCACAGAAAATGTAGAGAACGACGAATTCTAAAATTCATGGGATCGCGAAAATGTGATTGGTGGCTATATATCGTTCTTTTCCGTCAGTATTTGTTCCGCTTTGATTTGTCTGTAAAAATGTTAAAGGGATCACATTTTTAAATTCGCAAGATCGTAAAAATATGACTGTCGATTCCTATATGTGCGAATAATAATAAGTATTCACGTCGATGAATGCGCATTGAACTTGTGTATTTTGAATTGAGATGTTTGCGAAAAGTCTGACTCGATATAAACATGAACGTCTTTCCAGAAATATCGAATTTTGAATTTAACATACCTATCGTGAGAATATATTTGTTTTAATATTCTCAGAAAAAATTAGATAATTATTTATGTTAGAAGAATCTGTACAAATATTTTTAGATACGCGTGAAATATTCAGATAATAGTCAATAACAATCAGTGAAAGTAGGGAATTCTTATATACATATTTAACGTTTCACTATTTTTACATTTTTTACTTGTGTTTTGTGTGAAAGATTAAATACTCTGATCGATATAATATCTACAAGTTGTAAAAATAGTGTGTACTTAAGTTTTCAGTAACATCGTAAATAATAATTTTGTGCAAAGAATTTAAAGCTGGATATAATGACGATGACTCATTAAATTTGGTGATAAAATCGTGAATCTAATCTGCAATGAACGTGGAAATCAACTCGAAAAATGCTAGTTACGTGATACTTTAATTCCGTCTGTTGCATGATCGTTTACTGCTTTTTTTGTGCGGCGAGAAAAATTTATCGCGAGTGATAAGTGCTAAACTAACAAATCATAAAACATTATGATGTTAAGTATATCACAAAATTGTGTGTACGTGCACGATGTTTTTGTTAAAATCGGTGATCCGATATATTTGCGTCTCTCCCTTTAACAAGTGGAGGAAAATGTGAAAAATTCAATTTAAAAATGATAATGCAATCCTTGATTTTCCATCAGCGATTTCTTCTTAAATTTACAATGCAAAATCGAAATCAATTCTAATCCGAGTGTGCTACTACAGTGAGCTGCTAGGTTTACTTTCCACGCGTGAATAAATCCGTGCTCCGTTTTCGCAACGTTTGTGACAGAGGGAAATCTCGGTAGCTGCACGGAAATGCGGCCTTTGATTTTCAATCAGCAACTCCTCGCATCGAAATTTGATTTGTGTCCAATGAAAATAGAAGGGAAATGTCAATTCGAGGAAAGCGATGTAATCACGAGGGTGCAATTCTCGATTCTTGGCGCTTGAACTTTGCTCATTCGGATCTCATTTTACAGTATCGTGATTTATCGGAGTATTATCGCGATGACGGTTTCTTATTATAACTTGTTATTAACTATGATATAAGCAATTGAAACAAAAACGCGTATCATTCGCAAGTGCATAATTAATAATGAACTGCATGTCGTGCGACTTGTTAATAATGGTATATTGTTAGCAACAAAGTATCACATTTCTTCAAGGTTTGTCTAAGTACTTATATATTACTACTTTCAAACGTGACTTTGATCAAAACACGATGACAGGTTGCTTTATTCATTTTACTTATTACTTATGACTCAATTCATGTCTCAGCGTATATTGAAAATTTTTTGCATCGCAATGTAATCACGTTTCTGCAAATATAATTACGTTTTTAAAAGTAAACTCAAATGTATCTTACATCTTGATTAGAAAGAGGTTCAGCAGAAACTTATTTCAAGTTTCAAAAGATCTGATGTATAAACGGCAAATGAAACTTGCGCATTTCGGCGCTTAATTGCAATGTGACTACCTACTGATGGACTGCTCTGAATTTCTAAGGATAATTCGTGACACGACACAAGCGTCGCGATGTCGTGTCATTAAGCCAAAGATTACCGGGAGCGACGGAAGGCTCGCTTTGACGTGTCCCGCGGGAAGACCTTCTGTTTGGTCTTGTTTTACAAGTCAATGCTCAAAGCGCGCGTGCACGTTGCCCCGAGAATACAAACTAGTCTGTTTACACGAAAGTCCGTTCGCACGGTCATCGGCTAGCCTGCTTGTAAGTAATTTTTCGTTTGCAACTTGCCGGCTTGCCATTTTGATAATACAATATAAAGATTGTTATTGCGAAAAGGATATCATCGAGCGATGTGTAGAAATTTTAACCGAAAGAATGTAACGTAGGGACATAGTGAACTTCATAACACTAGCATATCAAATAAACGTAATAGGCCTGTTCTTTTTAGCTAATGTTCTTGCACGATTCATCTTTCTTCCTTTTCTCTTTATGTCAAAGAGAAAAAGAGGAAAGAACTGTGAAAAAAGTTCATCTAAAAAGAACACAAGAGCCTAATTTCTTGTATGATATTTTGATATTTTAAATAGTTTATCTTGGAAAATTTCCAATACATTTGGTTGTGTCATGTGTCTTGATAGACATTTAAAATGTCTATTTTATATCTGCTCTCTTAGGAGGAGAATGTAAAATTCCTTGTGCAATATATAGTATTTTTATATAGTATATAATATAAAAAAAAACGTACTGAGAAAAAAATATAGTCAATTTTAATAAATATTTAGTTCAATACTGCCAACTAAACATTTACTTACAGAGATAACAAATATTTGTTCAGTAAAAAAAAGAAGATTGTTAAATCAAATTAACATTTCTTGTGTCAAATAAATATATCTTTATATTTAATAAATACTTAATCGATAGTATTCAACTAAATATTTATTAAAATCGACTATATTTTTTTTCAGTGCGTACACTGTATATATGAGGTCGCATAGATAGCACTTTCTCATTCTGCTAAAACTGTCATCCTCTTATCTTGAAATACAATCCTTTTCGCTTAAAAATAAAAGTGAAAGAGGAGAGTAGCGACAATTTATCGCGAGATCCATTTGATTCTAAACGTAGCCATTCCAGCGTCAGAAAATATCCATTTTCCCGTCCATTTCGGAGTTAGGACCTCGCTTCGAGTGCAGAAAGGGGACAATGTAAACGTACCTGCGCAAATCTAGGTGCGATTAGGGAAATTGTAAGCGCATATCCTCGCTTCATTTCGCAATGGGAAACGCGTTACGAATGAAATCTGGTTTGTGTTGCGGAAATCCACGTTCGATGCGATATATAGTTCGGTCGTGTGCGCGATAGATCAACGTTGAACTTTGCGGCGAAACTTAAGGGAACATCGCGGCACCGCGAGCACGTGGAATAAGTTACTGCCGCGCTGTAGCGGAACTTCGGCACAAAGTTCCTTGAAATTTAGGTGCCGTCGTTCGTGATAGAGAAGTCAGTTCGAGGGGAGCGCCTGGTGATTCATTTATATCAATATTGGGTGGGCGCGGAGCGATTAGGACTCCTCCCGTCGGTATCATCGCACGCAATGCACGCATTCAACACTTACGTAATACTTTCCTATACTTGTCGACGTCATTCAGACACCGATCGCTGTAGTCCTTGACTGCCGGGGACATAATGCAGTAGATGAGAAGGCATTTATTTCATGTTTGCATGTTTTGGTAATATTTCATTTAATGAGACTTAATATTTCTGCGAAATGCTAGAAAATAATGTGAATTTTAAAATAGTGAGAGAAGTGGAGGTTTTAGCTGGTTTATAACTCATTTTGACAAGAAAGAATGATAAAAAAAATTATGGAACGGTTCGCAGAAAATTATATGTTACTATTATAAATATTGTTTTAAATTATTTTGATATCATTCTTTCTGTTCTGAAAAATTAATCACGTTGAAAGAATGATTTTGCTGAAGTATCTAAAAATTTAGTTATATACAGATTTGAAAATAATTTTATTGTTTGATTAGCAAAATAATTATGTAGGATACTCAAACTGATTGTTGGACTATTAAAACTTTTTGCAGCATTGTCATCAACACTTAAACATTTTACATGATTCGTGTAGGTAGCACGGTTTATTTTGCTGTTTACATGTTTTGTATTGTACTTATATAATTTATGTCATGCGAAACAGCTAAAATTAAGAACTAGGTAGGTACGTATATGAATGCAGTAATTTTAATATTGTAAAACTCGGCTAATTTTAATATTGTAAAGCTTGCTTTGCACGAAACATACTCGTTTATAAAAATTTCATTGTAATTTTTCTTTAATATAATTCATGGAATAAATGTTATTATTAAAAAGTATGAATTCGAAGTAACGAAAGGTTGAAATATTGTTATAACTTGCATAACGACAGTACATCAAGACAGCTTAATTATTTTCGAAATTGTAGAGTATACATTTTCTCAGAGAGTAATTTGTTCTACCTAAACCGTTAAAGTTTATCATCTCAATCGCATTTTGTTCGCGAACTCGCGATAACTGTTTTACGACAGTTTATGAGAAAAATGCATAAGTGCTGGAATAAATGTCCCTCGTGTTTTTCACCGTCCCTTATACCAGTCGCCCTTTTCTGATATCATTAATCCTTCGAAAAGAGAGGGGTGGGAAGAACGCATATGCCATATGGCATACGTTTGTATGATGTGCTACAAAAAGTGCTAGCTCATTTCTGCGAGTGTGTCTTTGTCGCAGGATATATAGACCGAATAGAACTAGTAAACTGCAACGAATGCGTTTCAAATTCAAGAAATGTGCACTTGACCCAGTAACAGTCAGTTAAAGTTACAAATCGGTTTGCGAAAGCTTATAAATTAAACTTTATAAATGAAACAATTTTAGTAAAAAGATTACAAATTTCCGAGACAGTGAAACATTAAATTATCTTTTTATCAAAATATTCTTATATTTTTTAATATAAATATATACACATACAATATCGAGATAGTATTTCGTAAGAATTTTTTCATCAATGGAATATGAAAGTCGATTATTTTAAAATGTTATTGATGTAATATTGACATATGGTTTTCCATCCATCTACATTCAGTTGAAAAGCATCCTTTCACGGATCATGATTGGATCAAAATTCATCCTAAAATTCATCCTAAAATTTTTTTATTCGACTATTTTTGCAAATTTTTATTTTACTATTTTACAAACAGCTATTTATATAAGTTCACATATAAACTATTCAGATTCTCAGACTGATGGCCTCGAACTATTTTTGCAAATGAAATTTACAGTAGTCTACAAAGAAAAAGGAAGAAGACAATTTTTGCGGTCTTTTTATATGCGAAAAACTACAATAATTCTCGTTTGCGAACAAAGAGTCATGGGAACAAAGCTGACGCGTGTAGCTCGACTTTTTGACGAAGTCCTTGAATATCTTACAAGAATTTTTCTGGCATGTAAAGCGTATATTATATCGTTGACGCATTTCGCTTTGTCGAACAGTAGCATAGTTTGTGTTGATTATGGTTGGTAGGCAGAATGAATACGACAAATATGCTATAAACATAATGCATTGTTAACGAATCATGATAAATATCTTTGTATAATAGAAAGAATAGTATTATTATATAATGTGACGATTCATACAATTAATATTTTATTTAAAACAATACGTGTCATCCATAATCTTCTGAATACCAATAAAAAAAGGAAAAAAAATGTATTACGATATTACATTTACAATGACTCAAATTGAATTATAAAGCACTGATGTGTTTTACAGAAAAATTGTCAATAGCATTGTATAAGTCAAGTAAATAACGCATACTGATTTGTATTGTAACTTGACACACTCATTAATATTCGAGATATATCTCAATCATTCCATACGTTTTCCACTTCAATTGTCGATCTTTTCAAGATTTTCGTAAACGACCCTGTCAAGAATGTCACATTGCGTATTTCACTGTATTGTTTTATTCATTCGGGGATCCATTGCCGACTCCGGTTTTTACACTTTCGCGCGGGATCCTTATGAAACATGTAGAGGACATCGTGATGAAAAAGTTGAGAAACGGGTGCAAGTGGCCAAGATATACGGGGAAACGGAAAATACCTGAGCGTGGTCTCGACTGATCGTATTTCTACATCGCCTTCGACATATTTACTTCATTGCCCGGGAAACGGATAGGGTTTTAATATCTCTTTGACACACGATCGATAGGTTGAGGACAGAAAAAGATAGAAAAAATGTAGAAAATTAAATAATGTAGGAAAAAAAAATAAGCTGACGGGTTTCTTCAGTAAAGAAGTAATCAATTTAATTAACTTAAAATTTCAGCGTTGGCAACTTTAAACTTTTAATTATAATAATTATTGCTATAAAATAAAATTTAGTACTTCGTTTTTCCATAAATTGAAGAATTTATTATAAATTATGAAAAAATAGTTTTACAAATCTACTTTAAAATCGCAAAAATTCAAACTCTTTTATTAATTTAAAATAATTTATATGGTTTATATATATATATATATATATATATATATAATACATTGTTTAATTTTACTCTTTTATTATGCAGATGTATGTTCCAGACCACCAAAAGTTGAGAAACACTTTTTAAAAACTGACATTGGGATTACTTATTTAAATATTCATAACAATGTGTTTTTAAACAACTTTTTAGATCTGGCAATTGTTGTTGGATCTGAAAAATCATTGTTAAAAAATATTGTCAGGAATATTTGAATAAGTAATCCCAAAAATATTAAATTAAAAAAAGAAGTTTCCAAATTTTTGGCCTGGAATATATATGTAGATAAATAATCGGTGCGCTTTGTACGAAATACCTATATTCTCTCCAAAATTTACAACATAAATTGAGATTTAATAGTAGATGAGCTTTAAAATAAATCTTTTTTATATTCGATAATATAGATAATATAGTATACTATAATATATATTAAAAGTGAAGTGACTTTTGAAGAATTATTAATGTAAACTGATAAATAGATAAACTGATAAATTTTATCATTCAAAAATTATTAATGTAAACTGATAAATTTATTACAATATAGCGTGTTGATACATAATAGTCTTTCCACTCGGCTTATCGTGCATTTCGTCGTTTTCCACAATGAGCGGGCGTAATGTGCAACGGTTCTTCTTCTCTCGAGATTAATGAGTGCAACGACGCCACAACGGCTGTTTCTTGCGCGTCTTTCCTATTCTTGAGCGGACCGGGCTGGATTGAGCACGATCGTAATAAAAAAAAAATCTTTCGCCGGCCACCGCGTCAGGCGAGCGAGAGCTGTGCCGATAAACTTAGTAATGGCAGAAAAATTGCCGCGATTAAGGTCGAAAACACATCCGCGACCGCCATTTTCTCACAACACCTGCGAATTACGCGTAATTGCCGCCCTCCTCTCTCCTTCGTTGCTTTCCTCTTTTCGCAACTCTCATCTGGCTATCTGTTCATGGGAACACCATAGCAGTTCATTGTCTAAGGTTGGATAAATAAATAGCAAAACGAAGGTTGATGTTGGCATAATTATTGACATTCCAATGATAAACAAACTTCTGTAAGCTTTTGCAAGAAATATAATGAACTAGAGAATTCACTATGGCGTATAATTCGTGAAAACAGTTCGGCAAGTTTGCTTCATCTACTTTGCTATTGTATATATTAACAATTACACATCTCGACAGCTTTCTCATTTAGTAACAAATCAATTTTACACAATCCATTTATATTTCTACTCGAAACATTAATCTTTACTATGCATTACCGACACTCATGTAAACATGCAATAATGTAATATGTAAAGCAATATCGTTTAAAAAGTCAAACGTAGTTTACTAAGTTTTTAAATGAACTGATATACCTCAAGATCATATAACTTATATAACTTATAAAATATATTATATAAAATATAACTTATAGTAAACTGTTACGACATTAATAGAGTAAAACTTTAACAATTTGTGTTGTTTTGCGTTTTTGCAATTTCAAGCTTTATTGTAACACATTATTCAAAAAATCCTGCTGTAGAATCAATTCCGGAATCAATGTAGTAATGAAAA
The DNA here is from genome assembly GCF_024713525.1 of Acromyrmex echinatior. Taxonomy (NCBI): domain Eukaryota; kingdom Metazoa; phylum Arthropoda; class Insecta; order Hymenoptera; family Formicidae; genus Acromyrmex; species Acromyrmex echinatior. Next base: position 4,370,845 of record NC_141855.1, on the reverse strand, counting down.
AAAAAAAATACTTTTTTAAATACATTAACGATTATATGTCTTACTCTATATTCGCTTCGTTGCGACAGCACCGTTAATCATCATCATGTTGAATCGGAAATGAAGGCACGCGTGCAGGAAAAACCGCATACCGAATTGCGGAAGTTTCCGCGAAATTACAGGCTCAGCGATAAAATTTCTCCGTTCGTGGATCAATTGCCATGATCATAGCGGATCGAGGAATACTTTTCGCGCAGTACGTTGCTCTGCACTCGCAACCGATATCGTACGAGTTTCTCCCGTTGCGGATCGCGTAATTTGTAGCTTGGCGTTATGAGATGATGGACGGTTGGATGATTTATGATGTTTTAGAAAAATGCACTCGCCTTGCGAGAATCGTTGCGAACGTGATACAGAATACGTCGCAATTATAATTAGAAAGGAAGAAAGAAAGGAAGAAAGAAAGAAAGAAAGCAAAAAAAGAACTTAAAGACTCCTTAAAGACAAAGAAGAAAATATTTGTTAGTTTTATTATATTTATTTATATTTACAATTTTAAGTATTTTAAATTATAGTTGAGGCAACAAAGGGGGATCTTTGCGACGAAGCAAAATTATGCAGTCATAATCGATATTTTATCTGCAAAACAACTTACATGATGTATGTGTGACAGAATATTAATCAATATTCATTTTTCTAATTTTTTCAGTGTAAAAACACAAAGAAGAATTTACATTACAAAATAATTACGTTATATTTCTCGTTGTAATGTATAGTCATATTTATATCAAAGTTGCATAATTTTATAATGAACTGTATTATTCTATTCAAAGGTCAAAATTACATAATTAGACAAATAGATTGCGCGTCAAGAAATCGATTCGCGCTCGCAAAATGACTGTTATGAAATAATCAACGTATCATAGACGATAATAAATGATCGTTTCAACGTGTGCTTATTTTCGCAATGAATTATAACGAGAAAATCTTAATGATCTTACCACATCGAATACATTGTTTAATGGGGCTTCATATCACGGTGTTATCGAAATTTTATTCGGTGTCGCAACGCTCAGAGTTATTACTGAGATAGCTTATCTCGCGCCTTCTTATAAGAAACTTTTTTTGCGTCATATACCATCAAAGTACATCAAGTGATCGATATTTATCGTCAACATGAGTGTCGGTAATGCATAGTAAAGATTAATGACGCAAAATATTCTTTGTCGTCTCATTTCCTGAAAAAAAAGTCTGGTAATAATTATCAAATGTTAAGTGAAATAATTCCATTTGACCATTTTGTTCGGTTAATATAATCAAAAATAATTTTACTTTTTCAAATATTTAGTAGGTCACAACAAACATGTAACTAATCGTTGTTTGGTTACAACACTTACTAAATATTTTTTAAATGTATGCATATATATATATAAAATTATTTTTGCTTGTATTAAGTAGATATTTAATTGGAATTATTTTATTACTCAACATTTTTGGCACTTTCTAAATTCTTTAGAGTGGAATCTCATTTTGAAGAGTGAAAATTGAATCAGTTTTAAAAAAGAGTGGTTGAATTTTTAATCTTTAAGAGTGAATTGTCACTTGGAAGAATGACATTTCACTTTAAAAGTTTTAAAGAATAGTTATTATAATCAGAATTTTTTTTAGTATTCTTATTAACTTTCCAATCACCTTATCAATCGAGTAGAAGACATTTCCTCGTTAAAATGTAATATAAAAAGTCAATTACTCTTTCTAAAGAAAAAGTCTAAAGATAACTTTTGGTTATTTTTTTCTATTAATGCAGTTATTTTTTTAAATACTTGTAACAAGGAAGAATTGAAGCAAATCGATAAAGAGATAAAAATGCATTTTATTTATTATGCAGAAAAATAATATTGATACACGTTGTACAGAAAATAAGTATAAAATGTTTATATTTATATTTATATGTCCTTGACCGATTTACTGTTAGAAAGCTTATATTCTTCTAATAAAAATTCAATTGCGTGACATGCAATTTACAGTAACACGCTGAAGGGTATACAAGATATCATGCGATAGATCAATCTTAGGTTACAGTATATTTTTACATTGGGTGCATTTACATTTTCGACGTACACGCTATTTTTATGTTTGCTTGATATTCTTGCATTTGCACATAGCTTTATAGTTTTTCTAGAAAGACATAAACTCAGGTATATAAAAAACGATCTACATTCCAGATAACTTGATAATTTTTTCATATCATTAAATTGTGTGTATTTTTTAAATAAAATTAATTTTACAAAATATAAATTGAATCATAGTGAAATCTGTTAAGTACATTAAGAATGAACGAAGTGGTTTAGGCAAAGCAATTGTATAAATTGAAATGATGCGAATCACATTTCAGGGGATTCTTTTGCAGCATTCACTTAAATGCTAGATGAAATCAATTCTCCTTTGCCTTTCATTTAAATTGCCCGTTTCTCTGCCACAGATCGGTGCTTCCGAGGCAAACGGCTTAATTAATTAGTCTTCTTATGCGGAAGCCGCGACGGAGCGATCGCAGGGTCGTTAAATCGTCCGGTAAACCGCGGTAAAGCGACGGTGCGCGCGTTTCTGCATATCTAATGCAAAACCTTTCGCTGCAACTTTGAGGGGTTAACTTCGGTCGCGATTGCAGCGTGCAATGTGCGCATACTTATGTATACTACTTACGTCGTAATACGTATACGCATACGCGTGCTGCACCCGCTCTTTCTTTCTCTCTTATCGGCGTGCGCGCGTACGTGGGTGGCGTGTGTGACGTGCGTGGCGTGTGTGGCGTGTCCACCAAGTTATGGTGTCCGCGCGCTTTTATGGAGCGCCTATAGGCGCGTAGTATTATGAAAGGTCTCGCCGTCGTCGTTTCGCGACGCCTGTTGTAACTCGCGTGCGTGTACGTGTACACTTTGTAGCGACCGCACGTACGCCCGGCGTTCGCCGAGCAAATAACTACACGTGTCCAATTAGAAGCACGAAACTATTCGCGATAGTGCCCCGCGTGACGTGTAATTAACTCGGTGCTGGATGAGTCCGTAAGATTTCGTGAAGTTTGCGATTATTCTCAAATATAGCCCGTTGCGCGGACTGTCTGCCGTGACATATTGATTTCGGATTTTTTTTTGGAAGAAGGACATGGTCGAATTAAAACATTGTCACGAACTTCGCGTGTTAGAGAGAGAGAGAGACAAGGGTTGAGTATGTAATAATTACATTTACATTCGCGCGGCACGAAGTTTGTTTGCAATATATATGCGTGGAAAGAGGAGAAATATAATATCGTAATATTCGCGAGTATCAGAATTAAGTTTGTATATAAATTTAAATGTAATATTAAAATATCTGAAACATTGTCGTGTTATGTCGATGATAATCGTCGTGATAAACTTATATTTAAATACTTTATTCACACATTTCACGTAAATACTTTAATTCACGATATGAAATAAGTCCAATTTGTAGCGAACATGCAACGTTAAAGGAGATGGTGCCATTGAATGAATAAAAGCATTTATAAACAATGAAATAATTTTCCACTACACACAATACATATAGAATTTAAAATTAACAGTAGACGAAGGACGAAGCAAGAGATATTCTTGCCGTAATTTACTTCTTCCACCGAATTAAAAGCTGTGATTCGATCCCCTTTACGATTACATTTATCTAGAGCTGTTTTTACAGCGAATAGATAGACGCTCACGCGTGTATCCCTAATCTCTTCGTTTCTGCGCTTATCGGTCCGTCACAGGAGGAGGTGACACTAAAATACTCACTTAATCTTACCTTTAAAAAATGGGTGTTTCGTGCGAAAACGTGCGCGTCCTCATCACTCTCGAGGGAATGCAACGCAACTCACATGTTCCGCGCTTTTTCGTAAGCATAATTTGCGCGTAATTATCACAGCCAGTAATATTCCTACCCGCGATAAACCGTTTACATGATTAATAGAGACCGGTATTTCGCAAGCCTACGGCACTCTCCTCTTCTTCTCTGAGCAGTTCGCTGCCGCATCGCGTGTACTGGGTGGCCTGTGAAAACCGCGTCGTTTTTTTTAAATATAATGCATTATTTATAATTTCTATCTTTGGAGTAAAATATATAATTTAGAATAATTATTACATTTCCACATTGCAGACACTAATCTGATAAGATAATTTCAATTGATTGAGCAGATTAACTAAAGAATTCAAGGTGTTATTGAAATAATAATTTGTATTTGTGATAAAAGAAACTTATAAAATGTATTTAATCATTAAATATTCAAAATTGGTGAGATTATTGAAACACTGTCTAAAAATAAATTTAAAATTGACTACATATTTCATATAATTAAAAGCAGACTGTTAATTTTTAATTTTCAATATTAAATACATGAATAATTAAATTTTTCACTCATATAATGTCTATCTAGAGATAAGCATGGAGGGAATAATTATAAATTATTTATATTCTTGAAATTGTATTTAATAGGACAGTATATTTCTAATTTATTTATCAACATATTAATATTCTCATGTAGCTTTTATTAAAACAAAATTAACATCTAACGATAAAACATCTATCGATAAAAGATAGTGCTAGATGATCGCCGGACACCCCGTATATGCGCGTATATATATGCATGCTACGCTCACACGCGTGTTGCTGGACGTGCACGCCCGCGCGCAGGACCGCTTTCGCTCGAGGTATGCTATTATCATAATTGCCGCCAATAACGGCCCCGTGATTGGCGCACTTCACGCTTTCTTGGTGCTCCTTTTCGGAAGTTTTGCATCCTTTGGCCAGGTTACCTCGTTCGCTTCGCCTTTCTTCTCTCCTTACGTCTTGTTCTCCTTATTCTCTCTCTCTCTCTCTCTCTCTCTCGCGCGCGAGCGCAATGGCAATTCTCTTCGTATGCGTTTACACGCGTCTCCAACGGCAATCTGTGACTTTGAAATTCCTAAGAGGTGCACAGAAACAGGATGACACGTAGGGAAAAGCAGCGTCTCGAAAATGAATGGAGAGCGATTCACGAGGACGAGGTCGAACGTGTGCGACATTTCTCGGCCATCGACGTTGCCTGTCACCTTCCTGTCTTTCCCTTTTCCATTTGATCGATCGATGGAAAATGTGTATTTTGCATGGAAGCGAGAAATTTGAATGAGCCTCGAGAAAGTCTGCTGCTAAGGTGCCTTTATCTGTGAATGACGACCTGATCATCTCGTGTATGCTGCAGTGGTCGGATTTAGTTGCAAGATTCGACTTGATTTTTATATCGACGTCTACTATCCTTGCGGTTATTGTCGGACCAACATGTGCTTTGTCTCAGGACCGGCCGTGCTATGAATACAATAGAATCGAAGATTTAAGGGAAAAAATTCAATGAAGGTAGAAGATCTCTTATCATATTCATGATATTGCCATTCCTGAAAATATCGCACATCTTATGTCCGGTTTCATCAATGTAAGTTAACTTTAATCTCGGTTTAATTTCTCTTCATCTTTTTTTAATCTCTGGAATTATAAATACATTGGTGGAAATGAAGATTAGTTATGAATGCAGCGACTCGTTAAAGCAAAAAACAGGTAATGGACGATACAAAATCGAGTCGAAAGTTATATCCGAATTTGATCATTGCTGCAGAACGTTTCATTAATTAAAATATTGCGTTTTTTTAGACAGTTTTATTATAGAAAAGAGGAACGGATTACGACCATCGATAGATTAGCGCGATTGATAAACGAGCAAATTCACAACAGGCGGATATTCAGCGGACTTTGTAAAACTCACGTGCGATAAACCACGTGCTAATCATGGCGATGTGTCATCGAGTTGCACGTCAAAAGTTTTAATCCTCGAACATCGGAGAAAGAAAGAGAGAGAGAGAGAGAGAGAGAGAGAGAGAGAGAGAGAGAGAGAGCAAGCTATTGACTGATTTGTTACACCTGTTAGTATGAGTAACGTCTAACAAAGTCAGGGTTCTCGTACATATAGAAATGCATTCGTGCACGATGAATCCCATCAAAAGCGAGCTGCATCGAATGATAGATCCTGCTCGAATTAAACGCAGTAAAAAAAATCTAGTTTTTACTAGGCGGTACGAGGGTAATTAAAAGCATGCGTAAAAAAAATGGTTGAGAGGGTTTCGTGGTTCCCTTTATGCAGTTGCTCTTTTGAATTGTTCATCGAGGCATATGAAGTATTTTACACGTTATTAATAAATTTTTATTAGAATTTAGTTTATAATGTTTTGTAGAGATACTGCTATTGGAAAAAATTTAATATTTAATATTTTTAAAAATAAAATAAAATTTGAAGTAGAATATAATTTGTTATATTAAAATTGGAATCTATGAAAATTATGACGTTATATTTTCTAATATTTTTTAATTTCTAAAAATTTGATTTTTTTGGATTCCCTTATTTCAAAAATAATACATTTAAAAAACGTGATTTTTAAATTAATACTATGAATAAGCCAGAGAAACGTTATCTTATCACAATCATCAAAAGCGCACTAACACAACTTCATACAAAATCAATATAAAAAATCGTCGATAAAAAAAGACGTAGATCTAAAGAGTTGTGAAACAAAAATGATAAAAATGATGAAAATATTTGATCAAATTAAGAATATATTCCTTTTACCAATATTGTTTGATTAGTCATAATAATTTTATGATAAGCTAGAAAACCAGATTTTCTCTTTTTTCGGAATTTTTCTTCCTTTTAGGTTTATCACTTTTGAAATAAGAGAGCAATATGTAAATAATACAAATAATAAAAATTGTAGAAACTCGTGTCTTTTATAAAATTCAATTTTGCATTGCGCCGTCATAATTTGCATTCGCACCAACCGCACATATTATTAAGCAGCGAAAAGATTAATTTCATTCTAGTTTGAGGGAAGTTGCGTTGAGGGATATTGCGTGCTGCGCGATAACACGTCCAGCACCGCGCACTTTATGTCGCGAACGCCACCGCGCCCCGTGGCAAAGTGGCTTTCGACGTGAATGCAGCTGCACCGAGCGACATACAACCTTCGGCGTTTTCCGTGCGCACCACCGACACGCCGACACGCCGACACGCTCTTTCAGGTCGCCGAAAGGCAATATCGACTGGCGAGATACGTCCATACCAGACGTCGTCGCCGTTGAATCTTGCGCCGAACTCACTGGCTCCATTACCAAACTGTCAACGCGCGCTTGGCGCTGTTAAGCGTGGACCGTGCGAATTTCACCGTACAAATTTCCCTGCTCCACATCACAGTTCAGAGATCGCTAATTCGTACGGACTAAAGCACACAGACTTCCATATTGTAAACTAGACCGCTAACGTTCCTTGTTTAGTGTAGCTCCAAAGTCCTCATTTACTCGCCTTCCGAGGAAGTCGTTCCAGTTCTGGGAGTTGTACGAAGTGTGATATTGTGTTCTCTCCGTGGTCCACGTAATGCAAAATCGTGCTTGGCCCAATCTCTTTGAATAAGTAAATGGAAATAAATAGCCACGGTGAATGTATAGTAATGAAACATTAATTAAACAATAGTAAAAGAATTAATTAAATAAGAGTAATTTAGACGAAATCTAGATAAATCGCGGCATTTCTTTCTCTTTCTCACTAATTTAATTCTTTTATCGCTCAATCAATTACTTTATACACACATAATCGATTTATTGGACTTGTACTCGTAAAAATGCGACTAAAAGTATGACAATTCTTATTGGCGTTACATTTCCATAACGTGACTCATGAAAGTGTAAAGAGGTAATAAAAAGGGTCGTTGCGTATCCGTAGTAGTTGGGGTGATTGCAGGGCGTAGGTTAAATCCAGAATGGAAAGAAGTGGGCATTTCAACGGATTCCGGAGGGAAGGAAAGCGTGTACGCGTGCTGCGTGATTATGTGCAGTTACAAGCCCCTTAAATCGCGTAAAAGATAAGACTGGCTTTACATTAAGCGTGCCTTCTGACAGAAGTGCGCACAACCCCCATAAATAGCTAGCCTCCATCTTTCTCTCGCTTCTTTTCTTTTTCCTTTTCTTTTCCCTTTTCTTTTCCTTTCATTCGCCATTTGACGTGAAAGTCACCAAAAGATTGTCGATTTAACGTGTAGGTCTAACAATAAGTATACTCTCCAAGTATCGACGTTATCGATGCATCATGCCACTTGTATAAATAAAAAGAAGGAATGATTATTAATGAATGCCTAAACGAATTAATTCCTAGAATACAATGATTTGAATGAAAAGTTTCACTGTTTAAAAATCTAAAACATGATATTTGTTATGAATCTTCTCCATTCGACCAACATCATTTTCTGAAATAAAAATGCATTAATTTGATTACAGAATAAAATTTTTATTATTAATTAGAGGCATCACGCAATGTTTTTAATTAACATTGTAATAGCCATAGGATTATGATTCATGACGGAAATAGTTATAATACTCGGAGATGGTTTTCTCGGTCCAAGGACGACGAGTGTCTGTCTTAATGAGCTATCGCAAAAATGATGACGTAGAAAAAAACGAAAATATTTATATCACGGATGTATTCTGACAAGATAATCGCAGGCGGACGATAAAACGGAATATTTATTTCAATTTTAAATTGCTTTGCGTATAAATGTTTAATGAGGAAAGAAATAATCGTAGTGCATTGTTTATGACGATAAATTCTCCTTTATCGTCGATCTGTTGCATATAATAGATCCGTTTCATCTATTACAGCAATGATATGAAGAAGAGGTTAAGAAAGGGAATATACTTAATAATTTTATTTAATATTCACATCGAACAAAATATTTTAGAATATTTAATATACATATATATATATATATATATATATATATATATAAAAGTAATTATTATATTATTATTCTCTGCAGATCGACGGTATTCGATTGCGGAATGAACGATAACAAATGTTTCCATATTGGTAGACGAGTTTATTTGCCGCACGACGAAAATGTAATAATCTATAACAAATTAATTATATTCTTAAACAAGCGACCGAATATTATTGCCACCACTGTTTATTATTGTTTGTATCATTAAGCTGGCCGTATATACGCGAAACTGCCACGATGAAACCTTCAATTTAACGAATCACTAATAAATTCGCGTAATTCTGTTGCGAACACGGTCGACAATTACGATATAATTGTTATTTCATTTCCGTCCGAATAAACTAATGAAAGATTCAATGCCGTGCTGTGCCTGGCAACGGCCTCGCTCGATATCCGGTTAATAAACTGAATTTTGCTTGAACTTTACAATTTCCAAATTTTATTCTCGAAATGTCGAGAATCGTACAATTTTCGTAGATAAAAGAAGTAACGCATGTATAAATTATTATAAATTATGATAAAATTTACCATAATATAGATGAAATGTTAAACTATTAACTAAAATGTTCAATATCTATTATAAATGTAAGAGCATATTTCTGATGCATTAATTCTTATGGAAACTCTCGCAGAAAGAAATTGTCCACTAATAAACAGATCGTTTAATTATGAAAAGCGATGTATCGCGTTAATTTTTTATCTTTATTTCCATTTTTATTGAAACTGTGTCGTTCTTAAAATAAAGTTAAATTCAAATTGATGTCAAACGAGAAAATGTAAAATTAAAAAATACTCTTTCTGAGTATTATTCTACCAAAGAATGTAGGTCGATATATTAAACGTTTCATATTTTTTTTTATTCATCCATGATTTTTATGATCTAATTTTGTAAATCACAATAAAAAGTGATATTATAATATCACGCAGAGAGATTTTTATTCTTTGAAACATAAGCAACATTTATACATTTTGTAAAGTACACTAATAATAATACTCATAAAAAGTAAATTAGCTTGAATACAAGGTAAGAATTAACATGAAGATTGTATAGCTGCATAACAAAATTACATGTAGTAAGGTTAAATTCGAAGGGTTGAAAACGACGTTTTCACAACGCTCGAATTTGCCAGCGATTAGACTTGTTGATATTAAAATCGTGCACACGTTGATATTAAAATGCTGACTCGAGTAAATCGTTAATTAGTCGAAAACAGCACGGACGAGATCCAACGGACTCCGTTTTATTGCCCGGTGTAACAAGCACGGTCGTTTCTAAATAAAATTAGTGTTCACCAAGCGCCCTTCGTTTACGTCGCGCCGGGTTGTGCAAAGCGTATCGAGGAGGGTTCAACCCCTTAAGGATCGCGCGTGTCGCGAATTCGCTACCAACTCTGTGGAGCTCTTTTCTATTGGATCATGGTACTAAATGTAAAGTAATAGATAGCGGATGTTGGTAACGATGATAAGCGTAATATTTCTTTAATAATTGATACCTTAATTACCTTGTATACTTTAAATTACGGTTGCTACTGTTGTTATGAGATTAAAAAATATTCGTGAGACACACCTATTATTTTAACGTGACATTTTGTAAGTAATTGACGCATTAATTGCCTCGTATACTTTACGGTTGCTCCATCCAGTTGCTGTACGAGATGAAAAAAAATATTATTCACAAGACTACAGTATTATCTTCTAAATCGATCAGGTGACGACGTAAGCTGAGATGTAGCACCACTCATAGTTTTCGTATCGCGGTTTTCCGAGTAACAGAAGCAGTGGAGATGAGTCCGACGATTTTCCCGATCAACAAACGTGTTTACACGCCTAACGATCGTATCTCGCGGAGTGGAAAGAAGGTGGCGGGGTGGCGGTGGTTCTCGCCGCCGGCGGGAACTTTGTTCGTTCCTGTCTTGGGAAATATCGCGGAAGGAACATCTGTGCACTCGTTTCTTTGCCTCCCCGAGGATCCTACGGCGTAGACGGGCAATAAACCATAAGTCGGTGACGGCTTGAGGAAAACTCCTCGAGAGCTTGTTTCCTGCATTCTCTCTGTTCGGCCGAGAGGTGCTCAGTCTGTAAGAGACGATCCTCTTCCCCGCTCTTTTGCCATCTGTATGAAAGCGTCGTGCTCTCTCACCCCCGCTTTTAATCGTTATTGTCCTAATGTTACTGTTACGACGCACTGTGGCACACGGTGCTCTGTTGCTTCCACGGGGTCGTCCCTGCCTTCTGAGGGATAATCCTGAATTTCGTATTATAGCCGCAATTCGCACAATTCGCTGCGTTTCGCATTCGACGACCCTTCACGTCCCTTTGCCATCCCTTCGATGTACTTCTGCTGTACCCACGAGTCTGCTTTTCTGTCCCTCGTGACGGTTTTACGCCATTATGTTTACTCGATGTATCTTTAAACCCTTGCACTAGCGATTTATGAGATGTTACTTGAAAGAGGAATTTATTATTGCGCTAATATAAAAATTAATTAGAGATTTTCTATTATGTAATAGGATTTGAAATGAAGGTTTGTTTCAAGCAATTTTCCTCCTCTCTCTTACTTCTCTTTTTATTTCTTGAATACAAATTGAATTATATATTCTTGATGTACAGAGTAATTCGTATAAACTCTTATAATTTTGAGAATTGTGCGATTAATTTTAATTATTCCGATCTCAAATTTCTTAGATTCCAGAGACTTTTAAATTTATTTCAAGTATGACCCGCTCTTTCCCTTTGCGTCTCTCCTAAGAGGGTATAATGAAGATAACTTTGAAATTTTTAATGAGTACCTATATAAAACGAATCGTTTCTGTAATCTACGTTAAAAGACAAGTAACTTTTATCTGAAACATTTTTCCTTAAAACCATTACCTTCAAAAGTTACAAATACACAAGTACAAGGTGACTCTCGGAACTATAAGTTTAAAGTTTAGAGTGAGACGATTTGATTAAATCGAGGTGAAAATAAAAGTAAAACACAAAATAACATTATTATTTATTTTATTAAATACTGAAAGCATTGGCCATTTATTTGAAAACATTTACGAATAAACGAGCACATGATCATTATTTTCGAGATATTAAACTGTAACGATTTATGTGGGCTGTCTTGTATATTTTTAGTAGAAAAAAATTCTACAAAATTATGCACCTTATGAATGCATCAAAATTGACGAAATTAATGAAATCATAAATTATCAAAGATTATTTTGGAAATATAGATTTAAATGATGATAAATGCAAAAGTAAATTTGGAACAATATTAAAAAGAGAATAGTTTAATAGTAGAGAAGAGAAGAAGAGTTTAAAAGGACAGATTTATTTAAAAAATTTAGGAGACACATGACACATTCGTGGCGAAAATCATACAGAACAAACAGTCAGAATATCAGATATCATACATTTCGATTAACGTGATGCTATATGTATTCCACACTCACGCGCATATACACACACAAAGGACGCGTATCCCAATGCGTGATTGCAAACGCGATCGGAGATAACGATCCTGAAACGCAAGAGGGTCCTTTGAGAATCACGTGACATCTGCTAAGGGGTGTGGTGTAGAGATGTAATGGTACCATATTACAAGCGTCAAACCGCACGATGCTGTCTCGAAGCGAACGGCCATTGTGATTGCGATGAAAATCGCGCGTGACCGAGCAGTTTCGTTTTGGAAAATTCGCTCGTTTGTATTTGGAAAATCTGTCGCTGTAGTTTATATAATTCTAGCTTCTCTTCTACCTATTTTAAATTTATTATAAAATTATTCTAAAATTTCAACGTCGAATTTCATTATTTTATTTTATTATCACTGTTATTTTTAATATTATTATACTTGTAAGTATTATTTGTAACTCTATCTCGATATACCAGTCTATTTTTTTCTCTCCTTTCTTCTAATACCTGCTGCTTCCCAGAGCGACGAGACAAGTACAGGGTGACTCTCGGAGTTGTAATTTGCATAAATTGCGCGCAACGGCTTTCCTACGAAGAAAATACGTCGATGATGCTGCATATACACGATGCACTCTCCGAGAAAAATTTACGTCCGCATGATAGGCGACAAATCAATGAACGGTAGATTTGTTTATTGCTTCATAATATTGATAGGTAATTTAGGTAAAACGGTATTTTTACACAACTCGAACTTTATGACGTTATATACCTTATCGTGTAAGAGATAACTGGAAACTTGATGCTGTATTCATATTATAAGAAAAACTTGCAACTATTCGTTTCCTCAAGATTTATACACTTGTATAATCATGCATTCATTCCCATTTAAGATCGATTGAAAATCGATTACTCTCTCGATAGCCATCTTATTTCGCGTCTCTTCCAATGCAAGTAATATAACGTCTTTCCTTTTTTTTCGGTCATTTCGATTTAATTGCGATACCGATTTAAATCCGATCAGGATATATCAGAATGATCATCATTCTTCCTATTAGTGCTTTTTGTCGCGACGTCGAGCATTGTACACCATGTAGGATTCCGCTTCGTGCATGTCTCTTCCTCCGAAGCAGGCACGAGCTCATTCCCTCTCCCTTTTAAACGATGATGACGAGACGCTCTTGCGTCGTCAGGCGGAAATTTAATTCAGTCACAAGTTGTGTTTGTAATGGAAGAATGTAATGCATTGGATCGTAGTTCCTTCGGAAGATATCTTGCCCGTCGTTTCTCAAAGGAACGATATTAATCTTCGTCCTCTGTCGCGAAATGGTTTCGCGGTCTGATTAATGTTGCGAATTAGTACGGAGAGATACAACAATGTTACATTACGTTATAGAAATATAAACGTTCTGACTCTTTAATTTTGCAGCATTTTCACAAAAGTGTACAGTGTGAATATGCATTATATAGGTATATATATATATATATATGTATATATATGTCGAGAATATTAATTTTGAGAATTTTAGTTCTTTTTCGTTTGTTATGTATTATTAATATAGCCATTTACAAATATGTAAGCCGAATAAAAAAGAAACAAAGAAAGAGGAAGGACATTACATTATTTTTACGTTTGAAAATAGGAGATTGAAAAATGATCGAAGACCACAACGATTTTAGTTGAGCTATTCGCTTAACCTCTTTTGAGAAGCATTATTTATCTTTGCGAATTCGCACAGTCGTCTATCATTTCTATCGGATTCTTAATGTGTTAACCACGAATCGATTTATCCAGCGTGCAGAAGAGAAAAAAAGAACACCGCGAGATCTCTATCGGAACAATGGCGATAATAACGATCGGATATTTATTGTCCAATCGAGCTGGACGATCGCGGAGAGATACTCGAGCAAAAGGGCGCGTACTCGTGCATTCCCGCTGCAAAGTTGCAGCCATTTTTAATTCCGTCGTGCAGAGTTCTTAATTCCCTGCTGCTGCTGTTGCAGCTATTCGCTCGCACATCGCGTTTTTCGAATTATACTCGCGTCGCATATCTCACCGGCGGGATCTGCCCGTCGTTATTATTATGCTCCTTTCTCCGCGGACCTCTCCCCACCCCTCCCCCCTCCTTCCTTCTTCTGCTCCTCGTACCCCTTTGAGTTAGGCCGTAAAGCGGGGCCGGTACGCTCGGAAATCCTTCGCCTTTGTTCGCGCGCTAGCAATAAAAAGACGGCCCATTACTATTGTGATCGTTGTTGTTATTACCGTCGTTATTAGTAAGCGAGCAAGAGCGAGCAAGAGCGAGCAAGAGCGAGCAAGAGCGAGCGAGCGCTGAGAATTTCACGGGTTCTTCCGCAGCAACATCAGCCACGAGAGTCGATCGGCGCAACAATCACCCTCGATGTGCTGATTTTTTCCTTTTCTTCACTTTGACAAGAAAAAAGCTGCAATAAGGCATCTAATTATTGCGATTTGATGGTGAAGATTCAAAACACTTTACAAGTGTGCTCGCGGAGAACTTTATCATTGTTTGACTTCTTAATTTTTCGTGAGAGTTTCATTTACATTTCAGTGATCAGAAGTTGTTTATAAAAATTTTATAAAATTTCTGTTATATATGTAAAAGGTACTAATTTACGAGGGGTAGTAAAATTTCTTTGGCATTAAATAAACGCGCGCTTTTGTTTTCGCTCAAATTAATTTTACGCGAAGAGTTTATTATTGAAACTGAAGTATCAATTAACGTTTCTGTGGAAAGTTCTTGGTGGAATGAAATCCCCAGTTTTTCCAGTGATAATAGGAAGTTTTTGCAATAACGTGAATCCGGATACAGTGAACGCTATAATTAATTGTTAAGAAGAAGAGATAACCTGACCTTAGTATTCACCCTAACTGGATAAACGGTATTGTAAAAACTTGCTAATACCTATCGATTTTTTACGCGTGAAATAACACCATCGGTTGGACGATGGCATGCACGAGAAGACATATCGGAGGCGCGAATATGCCGTTCTTCTTGGTAGCTCCTTCGAGGGACGGTAGTTTCCGCTTTATGCTCGCAGTGCCTGCGCGATCGCGAGCTAAACTTGAGCTACGGGACGTGTAATTTCGGCCTTCTACTTGAAACAGGTTTTACGTTCGTCCCTGCAGGGTTACCGTACAGCTCCCAGGTTTCTACGCACGGCCGAGCGTATTTTCTCTTCCCCGCAAAGTGTAAAACGAGACTAACTTTCCGTCGGTCGGCAAAGTTGCAAGGATATATCCGTCATTTATTAGTAGACATTAATAATTTCCATACTCGCGAGACTCGCCAACGTAATTATGATGATAAGCGCGTGGTTTACAAAGTTCCTTGCCTTTACATTGGAATTCTGTGTGTTTTTTCTTTTGCTTCTCATTTCTCATCGTTTTCTTTCTGTAATTTATATAATTAAAAAAAGCTAGAAAAATAATACGCGAAACAATAAATGTTAACAGTTGGGCGCTTGAACGTTTAATTGATAATTGAGAGATTAGCCTAGAGAGACTTAAGCTATAATAATTTTTTCGAATTCTCGATTAATCGTTATGATGGTTCGCGCTAAATGAACTTACTTCGTAATATATTGAGTTTTAATTTGATCCAAAATCCCACACACTTTGTTTTTTAGCAGATTTGATTTTTATAAAGAATCAGTGCGTTTCCGAAATTGCAGCAACTTTAATCACTGACGGTATCTTTACGATAAACTCGGTCTCTGCAAGATACTGAAAGACGAGACTAATGACAGTCGCCGTGTAATAGAGGGTATCGTAAGTTTGGCGAAGTTTGACTTCGGGAAGAAGTTCCGGAAGCAGTGAGAGGATAGTTTAAGCTAACTTGGAGCGCGATGAATCAAGAATGCGTCACGTACATTCATCGAGGTTCCATCCGACTTTCCTCCTCAGGGATTTATTTCTCTTCCAGATTCCGTCGTTAATCCTGTACGTCCAGTCTACGTTTTTTTCTTAGTGCAGTTGAAAAATGCGAGATGCTTTGTTTGAAATCCTAGATCTCCATTCTATTAATAGAAAGATTTATTTGTAAAATGAAAAATATTGTATTAAGGATTATACTCGTATACGAATCACATTTTTTAGCTTTAATAATTTACAAAAGATTCTTATAGTTTCGTGTGAGTGAGAAATGCACACGTTTCTTTTACTATAATATGTAATCAACAGTATATAATACATATATAGGTTTACAATATGTAGTATGCAATGCTTACTTTAATTTATATTTATTGAATATTTGATTTATGTCTTTTTCGTTAAGTACTCTGGAACTAATATTTCAATATTAATATGTAGCATTGCGCGAGGCAAATCAAGATTTGCTACGCGAAATAAATTTCTCTATTGTTCACGCAAGCAGAGAGATAATAATTTTTCAACGAAGCAGCAATATGCAAATTGTTTTAACAGCATTTGTTTTAACGACAAGATTTACGGTGCACGTGATCCGCAATGCGAGATTTGCGATCGTGATTCATACGAGTGTCCTTGCAATGTTTATAAAATCACTGTAAATAATTAGCCTCTCGCACGGAGAGCCAACAATAACGATCGGGAACAATATGAATCGGTAGATACCGATCGCGCTCAAAGCCGCGGTACTGCGCTGCTATCTCGGCCGCATCGCAAAAATCGATCTCTCGACTAGCGAATTTCTCCTTCAACGAGCGTACCGGAGATCGCATCGATCGATAACGGCGACGGACAATTAGCTGTTTCTCGATATCGAGCGGGGGCGTAAGAGTGGATCTACGGAGCGTGATCAAGGGAAACGGCGGTAAGGGACGGAGAAAGCGGGCAATGACGTGTTCGGTAATTAGCGTATTATGCATTCGGCCGCGTTTGATTTATCGGGAGCCTCGAAGGGGAACAGGATGTGCCCCCGGGGCGCACCCAGGTTCATCTCACGCAAGTACCCTGCCTGCCTATCCTCTTTCCTTCCCCCTTCCTCTTCTGCTGGTCTTCCTTCTCTCCCTTCTCCTTCTGACACGCATTCCTCTTCGCTCCTGTCCTTCCATCTTTTGATCTCAGTGAGAGGAAAGGGTCTGGCAGTTGGCACTTTTCTTTCCTCTTCTTGCTTCTAGCTTCTTCTCTTTCGTTCCAAGAGTATTTCCTGAATCTTCGTTTTTTCATCCTCCTTCGTCTATTTAGTTCTCAATGGAGTTTGCGAGATCAACAACATTCCTCTACACAAGCAATCATTACCTTATAAACCCTAATTTTAAAATCATCTGTTTATTATGCTTTGAAAGATATTTAATAACGTTGAGAAAATGTTTCTACGCAAAATAAAAATATTGGAAAGATTCAAAGAACGATGGCGAAACTTTTATACTTATGTATAATTTTCTTTTGAAATAATTGAAATCATGTATTGCATTTAAATTTCATTTGCTAATGAATTAATCTACTCTTTCCAATTTGTCTAGTTTTCCGCTTCATTTGTTCCAACTTTTGAGCATAAATTTTTTAGCGTTGGAATTTCTTGCTCTGTGTCCATCGTCATTTTTTTCTTTCTTTTTGCTATTTTATTCTTCACTTATTATTGTTCATTATTGTTTTTCTATTATAATGTATATTTTTTTCTGTCTGTATATAATAATTTAATATATGCGTCAATGTCTACACACACACACACACACATATATATATATATATAATTTTTTTTCAATTTTCCATGTTTTGCTGATCTTTTCCTTTCTTCCTCACTCTTTCTCTCTCTCTCTCTCTCTCTCTCTCTCTCTCTCTCTCTCTCTCTCTCCTCTCATTTTATTTTTTTTCCGTCCTCGGCAACACGACCGCCCATCCTTCTCACTAACGCACGGAATTTCTCTGCCCCGCCTGTTCATCGCAATCTTCCTTTCCTCCTCTATTCCGTCGGAGGGGCTCTCTTCCTACCCTTTTTTCCTTCTCTTCGTTCTTACCCATACCTTCCCGCTATTATCCGCTTTCATTGGCCTTCGGTGCCCCGCCGCGGCAATAGTGGAGAGCGGCTCCCTTACCTTCACGTCTGGAGATAAGTACGGGTTTGTACAGGGTATCCCTGAGTTTCAACGACGCGCCGAGTTTTCGATACCGATCCGCCATCGTGCGATCCTCTACGATCACGATTTATTCGGTGCCAATCTACCTGAGTGTGCAGCACTTCATAAATAGATAGAGTGATTGGTTTCGACGCATTTCCGTTTGTCCATTATTTCACATTTTCAGATATTAACTTTTAATATTTCCATTATTAAAATATGTCTGCGTGAACTTTGACAATATCTAATTTGATATATTATCACATTTTCTTCAATCAATTTTAAATGCACAATATTTTAGAAATATTGTAATTTTTATGGAATGTGTATTCTTTGTTGAAAGATTCACTTATTTATATATACGAAGAGGTTTATTAATTATGAGAAAAAAAGAAAATTTGATTCAAAATTCATAGATATAAAAAATAATAAATATCAATTTATAACTTTGATTTTCTACATCAATCTTATAGACATTTTTCCCATTTTACCTAAATCCTTTATCAATTCTAGTTTTTGCAAATCTGAAGATATAGACTTTAGGACAAATGGCTTTCACAATCCCAAATTTATTAGGTTCAAGAATCATTTTCTGCAAGCCGTAAATTTTCCAGAATTTCATAGATTCACGATTGATATATGACGTATTCTAGATTTTTTTCATCGATTCTACACACATTTCTTTTCCTATTTGCTTCATCACACAACTTCCAGTTAAAGAACATAATTTAATTTAAAACGATTCTTCTTCAGTGCATGTTTCGCATTTATTTGATCACTTTTTATAATAGCAGTTTAAGAATCAAGTAGCTTATTTTCTCACTTGCATCGTCGAATATTCTGCAGACAGCGGTTTATTTAGGCATCGAACGTGGCCAATCGTACATAGCAAACCAGTCATCATCTCTGCGCTGCTCGCGCGCGACGGCGATTTAACCGCTTCAAAAATATTTTTCCGGCAAGTCGATGAAACCTTTTTCGTGCGAGGAAAAACACTTCGCTGGCTGAAAGCCAAACGGTACGTGGTCGGCTGCACTGAGGGCGAACCCAAGGGGGTGGGCTGGTTCGAGTTCACGAAGAATCGCGAGGAGTTTCGAGAACTCGAAAGTTGGAGAAAACGAGGCGCGAAAGCCGATGCCGACCGGCTCGACTCGCGTACAATCGCAATCGCAATCGTCCATTTTGAGACGAGCGCTTTTCGGAAGAACGAATCGAGAAACGCTACTGCCGTCTCCGCTTGGTAGGAAACTTTCTTGAGCGATGGCAAACAAACTCTCGGACGCTTTTCGTCCTCAAAACAAACCGGCTGGTTCTCCACGGAATACGTAACGTAAGTCGCAGTGAAACTTTGGCCGAAATTTTCTTATTGAAAAATTCAGTATATATTTTATATGTATATATGTATGTTTATGTATACATATATAAACAACTCTTGTCTTCTATTATTTAAAGGAATCAGATTAAATAATTAAAATCTTAATAATACGATTAATATTTTATTGTAGACAAGTTACTGTTGATTTCCTATTAAGAATAGATATCATGATTAAGTTTCGTTTATATAACATAAGCCTTATTATATATATATGCAACAATTTGAGTTTTCGCGCTGTAATGTTGTTACTAGGTCATCTCTTCAACAGCTATATTTTGTTATCCACTGCGAATACTGAAAATCGATAGTTCATATTACGTTTATCATAGATTTTCAGTACTCGCAGTGAATAACGAATATAGCCAATGTTTCTATATATATATATATATATATATATATATATATATATATAAGTGTTGAACTAGCGACGCTTCTCTCTTATGTGTGTTTGCCATAGTAGTGAAGAACAAAGTCACGTTGTTTCTTCCGAGAATCATCAAAATAAAGTAAGATTCCTTGTCACAAGGAGGAAAGGTCATGTATCTTTACACTCACGTATACATAACACCTACTAACTATACGGAAAGAGTGCTGGAAATCGTTATACAAAATTTACGTAAAATTCTTTAATCCCTTGCGCATCTTTTTACGGAACAAAGATCTGAGACTCGTAGGACGAGGGTATATTACGATGAATAACGCGATAAAAATAAAGAACGTTGGAAATCTCTTACCCCTTTCCTGTTTGTCGCGGTGAGATGACTTTTATGCAAACGATCGTCGACGTATCGCGTCAGCATTCTCAGATATGCCTACGCACTGCACTTTTCCACACTGGACAGGTCGTCGCGGAATTTCAACCCTTTACGACCCTCTATGTCGAGACATGCTGAACGTAACTGCCCTTGCACAGGAGGTTATATACATCTTGCCGGAAAAGCTTGTCATGATTTATTTCTGCGAGATATTTAATCTTTATCATAATTTTTCTGGAATACCAGAATATGAAAACATTTTTACGAAGAATTATTATGAAATTATTTTCATAAATATTCGGAAAAATTTACTTTCTACTTATTATTTCTAATTTGTAACCGAAATGGACTTATAAAATTTCTCTCTAAAAATCAGAGATACTGATGAATTAGGACAGAAAGTATAGAGCGTTCTACCGAACAATTCATCATTGTTAAAGACACCCTTTCGATCGGATAAAAGCATATTCGCACGCGCTACGAGTGAAAACAGTTAGTGCCGAGAAAATGAAAGGGTGCAGAAGCACAGTAGGTCGAGAGATGGAGGCTGACGATGCATCACGCTACATGAACATAAAAACAATTTCATTAAGATTGCGATAAAGTAACAGCCATAAAGCGCGAGATGGTCCGATATCTGTGTCGCGCCAGTATCGGGATATAAACTGCGGAACTAGCGAAATCACTTCGAGGGATCTTTAGTAGTTGAATCGAACAGGGGGTGATCAGGAGATCGGGGTTGTGAAGATCGACATTCCCCCCTTTCCCTTCCACTCTCCCCGGGGAGCTATTATTGATATAATCACCTCGTCCGTGCGTGTCACCCTTCGTGTGGCGACGAAGTCATCCACCTTAGACCCTTGTTGTTCTACGTCATGCTACTCTTCTATTCGTAGTTTTACTCGGCATGCTTGCAGATTATAAAAATCGATCGCGGAATTCTTCATCGCATGTCGGTCTTTTACAGTTGATGATTCGTCTAACGAAGCGTCTCCGTTCGAATTGGTGTTCACGTAATCTCGTAAAGTACGTTTCTCGCGAAGAATGATGAGTCTTTGAGGAAGGCAGGCAGGTCACTCCTATATTATAGATATAATCGGTTCGTACGTGCGTGTTAGTCTCTGACATTACGTTGATTCGTCTTGCCTTCATCTTATTTATCCGTTATTGGTGCCGCACGTATGATATACGCACGATTTCACGAAGAATACTCATGTGCTACTTTCTCGATGTTAATTGAAAGGGCGGAATGCGAGCTTCAAGTCAACGATGCGTGCAATTTAATGCATTTTATAGACGTAATAAATTTAATTTTATTAATTGATAAATTATTTTTTATCATTGCTTTCTGATTAAAATAATTTTGAAAACACATTTTCTGAGAAATTGATACTTATTATATTATACTATATTATATCATATATATAACTTAATGTACAAAGGGAATATAGCTTTGTAAATAATTTTATTGAATCATCAATAATTATGTAGGACTCAAACTAATTGTTAAAACTTTTTGCAGCATTATTCATGTACTTGAGATTCCTATCCTAATTATTTTTATGAGTTAATAAAATTATTTTTAGATTTGTGTTTATTCAAGTTTTTAGATAGCAAAATCGTTTCTTCCATGTAGAAATTAATTGACTAATTATGTAAGAAATTTATACATCAACAACTAATTTGTTATTACGTAGAAAAACGGAGACAACGTTTCGTTTTGTTGCGATGCAGAAAATCATGGCAAGTAAATCCGATGTTCAGAACATCTGCTTTTTACTGTGATGCCGTATTTTCTGTGTAACGGCCAACGTCGTTGAATCTCAGAACGTGCACCGTTACACTTTGATTTCGCAGGACGCTATAAAACTATTTAATTGCCGAACAGTCAGATGGTACGGTCGAAGAAAACGTTCATCATAAAGGAGATACGAACGGAAAGAAATCAAGACTGCTTTCATTTTTCCTAATATTACTGTTACTTTAAAGGATTATATGGATTGCTGGAACGTCTCTTCATTATTTTCTTCCGCTCGATGAAAGCATATTACATGAGCGTCCTAACAATTCTCTACGCGAATCAGTACTTTGATCTACATGTAGCTACGAAATCTCTGGACTATTTGTAATTTATGTATACATAGATATACGAATTACAACTGTTATAGTTATAATGAAATATTATCTCACCGAAAGTTAGAAAAGAACTAATGTTATTAATTAGGTACGTTGCGATTTAAACTTTGAAATGGGGAAAGAGATGAGATGAAAAGTAACCGCAAGGTTGAGAGAACTCGTTAAAGTTATATATTTGCTTTTCATTTCATAATAATTGATAATGAAAACCAAGTTATGGAATATTAAGAACATTACGATATGCATTTCAGATATATATATATTTCTATTAAATAATACACTATTTTTATTAATTAAATTCGAGATATAAAGATAACTCATATCTTATATGTACATTGAAAGAAAAGATTGGTTGCTGCAACAATTTAGATAGTAAAATAGCCTATCGGAATTATATATTGACATTGCGGACAGGCAGGAACGCAACTAAAAATTTACTGCTACAACCAAAAACTGGTTGCTACAGCCGATTAAAAATGTTATGCCATATTTTACTATCTGAATTGTCACAGCAACCAATATTTTCTTTCAATGTATCTTAAATGTTAAGCCTCGTCTAAATAAGCCGCAGCATGCAAATCGCATTCGCATTCGCATTTGCGACACCCAATCAGAAGCTGTTATTAGTTTTGCGTGTTGCGACTTATCTAAACAGGGCTTTACATTTTATATGTAACGTTTCCGCTTTCAAATTAAGTTTCAAGATATTAAATATGTGTCAGGATTTGAATAACTTATCGAATTGAGCGTAAGTCCATATTACACTACGCAGATTGGAGATTAAGGATTGCGAATTGAAGATCAGAATACAACCGAATAAAACACAATTAGAATAAAACGGATTAAAATTAAAGTCATCTAATTAATCAAATTGATTCTAATTTTCACAATTCTCAATACGTAGTCTGATATGGGCTAAATAATAATTGCGACACATGTTTGCGACTCTTATTGCAACATCAATCGTTGTTTGATATAGAATAATAACGTTAAGATATGTGATTTGATGCGTTTACGACGGTTTCGCTCCATTAGCGTTGTCGTGGTAGCGACGATGGAACATGTGTTTCCCGTCGCAAGAGGGAACATTCTTAGTCAGTTCTTAGCGTTATGACGTCTGAAATCCTTTGGCGAGATGATACCTCCTAAATCAGGATGGCGGGTTAATAAAGCTTTTGTGTACCCTGGTTTCGCGCGAGTAACGCTCCGTCGGTCGGCGCGCGGTATTCCATACCCTCCATGGGCAATAAAGCGCATTTACGATACCCCCGACGCGACACCATCCGCCCTTTTCTGTTCTCAGAGATGCTGCGAACGCTTCCCTTATCGTGTCGCAACGCATTTCGTTCATGCGATCCCTGACATAAAAGAGGCAGGCATTACTTGAATAAAAGTCTCATCTTGCGGATAAAGAAACGGATTAATTCTTTTTAATGAGATATAATTGTATAGTCTTTTATTTTTTCTATATGTAATATATTTACAATAGAAATAATTAATTTATAAATTAAATATATCACGTACGCGTATCATTCGACATATTAAGTTTGAGTATCTTGCTTGATATATACAGGGTGGGCCATCTATTGGTACGTTTTTGAATTTCGTCGTATGGCAACACCGAACGAGCTACAGACCCGAAATTTTGACAGTTTATTAGTCATACCGTCCGCGGCACGAAACAACATGTTTTCTCTTGAAGAGCGTTTTGAAATTTTAAAAACTTATTTTCAAAGTCAGTGCTGTGTCGCCGAAACTGTACGAATTTTGAAAAGAAATATGGGTCGTGATAGAGCACCCACCGAAGGAGCTATACGCAAATTGGTGAGGAAAGTTCGTGAGAAAGGGATGTTAGTGGATGACATTATATTACGACTGTTTTGAGTGAAATTGGCGCCGAGGTAGTCCAAAATGTCATTAATAATTGGGGTGACCGAATGGCATACTGTAAGGCCAGTAGAGGGAGCCACATGAACGAAATCGTTTTTCATTCTTGACGCGGATACTTTTAGCTTCATGACAAAAAAAAAATTAATAAAAAATATCAATGTATGCTCATTTGATCGCATTTTTAAAAACGTACCAATAGATGGCCCACCCTGTACATCTACTTAACTTTAAATTCAAGAGTACTTGAATTCACGTCATCGCATTTAAAATCTACGTGGAATCAGATAGATAGGATCAGACGACATTCGTCGCTTTTGGCAATCGCGAAATTCCGGGAGGCTTGTCGTCCGTCAAATCGCTGACTTTTCGCGAAACGAGCACTTTCTCGAATAACGACGCCATTACTTTGCGCATCGTAAGACCCGCGTAAATGGTATACCGAATGGGCTCACCCTGCGTCCTCCCTCACCGGCTTCGCATTTTGTTGGCCTGCAACGACTCTGGCGGTCGTCACTGTCGAATCGGAAGTGGCTTCTAAATCTCGACCATGTCCTACCGAATGGATCGTTATTCGTGCGTAATTGTCGTACATATGTGCGTTTACGAACGTCAACCACCAAAATGCGTCTCTCACACTCTTGCGTTCCTGATTGCCCGTAAACACTGACTTTTGATAGCACGACGGAAAAGAAATAAAATTTATTCTGGGGTTACAATTTTGCTTGGGGTTAGAATTGCAGAAATTCTTTTTGAAGGATCTCCTGTTAGGATCTCAATATAATTTTTTACAGCCAAAATCATCTGCTATAATTAATTCTATTTATGCACATATATAACTTAATTTTTATTAATACATAATATAACGAGCATTATGTAATATAATTATTTTCAATTTGGTATTTAAAATTTTCAAATTGTCAGCGTTCAATACAAACAGCGTTGATTATAAAAATCGAAATTCAAAGCACGATACAGAGAGAACATTAAATGATGCGAATTTTAAAATGGTGAATAAAATCCCTTAAAAAGTAGTATCAGTTTTATTCATTCATCTTTGTTTCATGTGATTTTCAAAGGTATAATTTCCAGATTATAATGGAAACTGTCGGGAAATATGCGCGATATAAACACGACATCTGTCATCGAGTGGCGCGTATCCGTTTCTGGCGCACTTTCGTCTGGTATTAACGTAGCATTAACGGGCCACCCTCG